>NC_089790.1:665000-862500 GCF_040412425.1 Macrobrachium rosenbergii | reverse complement strand
AGGTGGTAATGGACCGCTCCTCAAACAGAGAAATCGTTTGACGTCGGGAGAGCGTAAGCATACAAAGGTTTCATAAGTCTGAGAACAAGTGGGTATGAAAATGACCGACTGCATATTTCGCGTTCTCCAAGCAGCGACCTTGGAAATTTGAATTTTGAAGCGGGCGAATCTTGACTGTGAGGGGACTGTGCGGTGTTGCTCAGTAAGCCTATTAAGAACAACTGTGTGAAGTTAATGAACTGTGATTATTTTAAAGGTAGGGCATCCCGAAGCAGTCGTTGAACCAGGGCATTAATGAGTTACTGGTTTGGAGAAACATCTGGGTTAAAGGTTAAACCTTTATGGTTAGACTCCATTGAGCAGAAGCGTGGAAATGTGACTTACAGAGGTAACTCGACAATATAAGTTTGCTCTGGGTTTTACCTTGGAAATTTAGTAGAAATTTAATCAATTTCCTACGTCAATTCACACAAAAGAAACAAAAACCTATCCCGATTACCCTGGGATGTGGGTGAAGATTAAAACTGTACATTAAATATAAGGAAAAAATTGGATCCTGGATAACTCTTGAACCTGAAATTCTGCTGATGGCAAGGTTAAGAAATCATTACTCAGCCACTGAGCTGTCTAGACACCGCATGCATACAAGATGTACTCTACTTGCAGAGAAGAATTTTCAGTGAAATTCTGGGATTAACTTCCTATATGATATTTAACAGGTAATTAAGGGTTAGGACGAACTGGATTAGCCTACGCGAATAATGAAATGTATGCCAGAGATCGTTATTAACGATCCGAATGAAAGATTTTTGCCTAACGCCTCTCATAGCATAATTAGCATAGCATTATCTAGACCACTGAAACTGGCAGCCTCGTGAATAATACGGATTCATCCTCTAATCATACTGGGTTCGAACTTGCCAAGAATTAATAGAAATGGGAATCAGCAGTGACATTGATTTCAAAGAAATATTTCAAACTGGGGCTTGACAATACATTGTTTGCTTGAATTTCCATATTTTCAGACGTTTAGCGTCAACCATTTTCTCTTAGTAATATGGATTAGCTTGGGGTGCACCATAAGAAAATATCTACATACATTTATTTATAGCACAGTGACGTTTTGCTGGGTACCAACAGTTTTTGTGTATGCTTCCTAAATTGATTGTAAGAAGCAAGTTTTTGTTATTATTATTGTAGGATATGGATGCAGGATTATTTGAACTTATTACACATACATATATATATATATATATATATATATATATATATATATATATATATATATATATATATATATATATATATATATATATATATATATATATTATATATATGTATGTATGTATGTATGTATATACATTCAGGCGTATTCGTCCTGTATGTATATGCTTGTATACATTAGGGAGTTGCTCGAGAAAAGCTTATTTCCGACGTGCAAAGGCTATGTTTATGAGCAAACAACAACCGGATTCAGCAAGCAATTTTTTGCTTTTATAGAAATGCAATTTAGCATAGGCAAACAGTTCGCTTTTACCTCTAGTGTGTCTGTCGGCAGTGCAGTAATTGCTCTCTCTCTCTCTCTCTCTCTCTCTCTCTCTCTCTCTCTCTCTCTCTCTCTCTCTCTCTCTCTCTCTCTTCTTCCTGCCTATTTATTTTGTAAATCAAAGAAATCCATAATTGCGCAGTTTTGCGAAAGTGTCCCTCCCTCTGCTGCCAAGCCTTGGCGTTTTCTTCTTTCCTCCGTATTCCATAGTTACGATCCTGACTCCTCTAACAAGTAGCACTAACGCCGCCTTCGTGTGTGAAAAAATCGTTGTTCTTTTTCTTCCTTTTTTTCTGTTTATCAGAAAAAATAGGTGCTATTCAATAAGTCTATCTTGTAAGGTTCTATAATGTATCGTCCTTTTTCGATTTTCTTATAAAAAAACATACATTAAAACTAGTTAATATATTTCTTTTGGTGATGGTCCTTCTGATCTCTGCATTATAGTCACTGTTATATTGTGAGTTTTGTTATTCATGTTAAGAGCAATAATAACAACTGTACCCCTTTGGTTAAACTCATAACCTGTCGCGTCTAGTCATATTAAAAATAAGCTTGAGTTATGAAAGGCTTTAAGACGATTCCCTATCGCTTGATAATCCTTCTCCCGTCTTTCGCAAGTAGAAACAGAGAGAAGAAGAGAAGTAGAGAGACGAAAGGATAACGATAGCAAGAAGTGGTGTATAATTAGAGAGAATAAAGAGAGAGAATAAAGAGAGAGAGAGAGAGAGAGAGAGAGAGAGAAACAATTCATCGAGAGTAAAAACAGGCTTTTAAGGCGGCACCATATTTTTTCTAAACTTAATTTTATCTTCAATAAAAACGTCATACTCGAGACCGTTCCATAACTCTGCGGCCGAGGAACAACGTATGTCGGGAACCGTGCTCCCTACAGTAGCTTCGGAAACGCCGAGTTGTTGTTCAGTTGTTGTTCTACAGAATGGACGTATTGCGTCTGGAGGAATGGTGGAGAGAGGGTTTTTCGTACTTTAATTTTTTTTATTTGAAGATATTCGATTTTTTTATTTGAAGATATTCATTAGAATTTTCATAATGTATACAACGCAACGAGCGTTCTTGAAATTTGCATCAGAAGTTGATTTTTAATTATTGGCTAGTATTTTCATGTTATGCTTTTTTTTTTAATTGAGGGAAGCCGTTGGAATCATACTGTAAAAATAGAGCTTTTTAAAATTTGATTCAATTCCTTAAGATTACCACAGCCCCAAAAAAAGCAGAAAATCATAAATCCGAAAATCATCGGGCGCGATATTTCAGTTCTGATTTGTGATTTTCCTCTTTCTCCGTGAGGTTTTATAACACACCGCGTTTCCCTGGCTCTTGGAACCTTCCAACCTTCAGGCGACAGGTGAATTGCTCCCATCGGCGTTAAATCCCATTCTGTTTTTATTTTTTTTTTTGTATTTTTTTTTTTTTTTTTTTCATCGCAAGAGACTCGTAAGATTAAGTTACGAGGTTGTCTGTCTCACTGGGCTGCGCTAACTCAACGTAAATTTCTTCGCTTTGTAACGATCAGAATATTCTTTCAACATTCGCTTTGAAAAGAATATCGACAAGTAATAAATGCGCCGGAGTTTCTTCGGCGCAATCGAGTTTTCTGTACGTCGTATAATCAAGGCCACCGAAAACAGATCTATCTTTCGGTGGTCTCGGTATAATGCTGTATGGGCCGCGGCCCGTGAAACTTTAACCACGGGCTTGTGGTGGCCTGGCCTATATCGTTGCCAGATGCAGGATTATGGCCAACTTTAACCGTAAATAAAATAAAAACTACTGAGGCTAGAGGGCTGCAATTTGGTATGTTTGATGATTGGAGGGTGGATGATCAACACACCAATTTGCAGGCCTCTAGCCTCAGTAGTTTTTAAGACCTGAGGGCGGACAGAAAAAGGTGCGGACAGAAAAAGTGCGGACACAGACACAGCCGGCACAATAGCTTTCTTTTCAGAGAACCAAAAATAGCGCTTCCCACCTTTACGTTCCTTCATCTGAATTATTCAAGGAGGTTCATTATTGCCCCTGTATTGAAGTTTGTGCTTATGCTGTAACTTATTAATTCTTCCAACGTTCAGATAGATTTTGCCATTAACATTCATTGCGTATTTCTCATAGAAATTGCTGTCTAACGGTTATTCTTTATAAGAATGCTTAGTTGTATCAGGTTTCTATGTACGAGTATTACTTGCAATAACTCACCGATGTCGACCACTGGCAAGTTGAGAAAAGATATTCAGCAAAAGTTAGTCAGGTAGTGTATATGAAGATAATTCACTTTTTCATGTGTGATGTAGATTATACTGAAATACGTTCGAAAAGATTGTTGTGCAACTATTGATTTCTAATCCAATAAAAAAAAGATACGACATAAAAGTCTGTACATAAATCACTGCTTTGTTGATTATCTATTATTGGAATATTTTGTTCATGTACCCATTTTTTTTATTTAACGTATAGTATACCGATTACCCATTATTATTCAAGGATTTTTATTCCCAGTCCATTGGTGACTCACTTGATTCGTGAAAGTAGAACAGTCATTATCATATTCCTCAGTTATACTTACATTAGATCAAAAAGAACTCCTCACATCCGTTGAATGTTGATTTGGAACAGAAAAAGAACAGCGTAATTTCTTTTTTTATCTCGCCCTCTAATTGTCTTTTATATTTTTGGTGCACGTGTGCGATTCAAATTACATTTCTGGGTAAATGAGTTCAGGTAGGTAAAATGTTTCAAAGATATTTTACAGTGCCCGTTTTAGAAGCTCGTGAATTTTATATAGATTTAAATCAAATTGGGTACAGAAATTCAATTTGACTCGCCGTTCTACAAAACTGGAAAGATCTCTGTACTTGATGTGAAGTGACGATGGAAAATGGGTTTAAAAGCGAGGGAAGAGAAGTAAGCGAGATTTTAATGGTAAAGGTGGAACCTGTGTGTTGCCATAGATGATTCTACAATGTTCAGCTTTATACCTAACTTATTTCTGAAAGGAATAAATGCAATTCAGCTTTAAGTCGGTGATATACAACTTTATGTACAATCGAACCTGGGAATACTTGCAAGACATAGCAGTGAAATCCGCCCTCAATTTTTGGGCAGCTCGTGTTCTTCCATCCCAACAGTTTGACATGGGTAGATCTGAGACAACGGTTAATACGGTACCTAAACATAGGTAGATCTGAGACAATTATATATGTGTGTGTGTATGTATATATATATATATATGTATGTATATATATATATATATATATATATATATATATATATATGTATGTATGTATGTATGTATATATATATATATATATATATATATATATATATATATATATATATATATATATATATATATATATATATATATATATACATATATATACACTGACCTATCGCTGAATCTAGAGTTGGGGATTGAAATAAAAAAATAAAGCATAAAGGTACAAAGTGTCAGTGGTCTCTGCTGCAGTAAAGCATAAACATAAAGAATGCTTTACAGATTGTTTAAAACTCCTCATCTAAAGATATTGTTTAACAAACATTTCCTCCAGTTTGTACAATCCTGGGCTGTGTTACAATTCTAAACGATTTTCCTTAACAATAGATGACTCAGTGTTACATTTCAGAGTAATTATACAGTACATCTCTGCTTATCCTTTCAGATAATATTATGATTACCTCCATTTATATTTTGGAATAAGCTATTTTGTATGTTTCTTGCGTGTATGTTGTATTTATGTTTTTCGCGATCCTCGCCACTTAGCCCCACATATATTCTGTTGCACTGATTGCAAGAGGTAAGTTTGTGACTAAAATACAAAAATGAAAATATTTTTCAATCCAGAACTTTTGGGAAAATGTTGATAAATATTAGGATTGTCCGTAATGACGAACTTGATTCAGCCTTGATGTTCGAATTTTACAAAATGTAATTACAAAGCAGCTTATATGAGACTATAATAATTGTAAGCTCTTCATTTTATATGCTAAACATTTAGTCTGTGGTAGACCAAAAAAGTATTTCAAAGCGAGGAAGGGAAAAGTAATCGAGATTTGAATGTTAAAAGTGTCACTAATGTGTTTCCATAAATAATTACATAATGGCAGCTTTAATAAGACCTCGTTTTTTTATGTAGTCAGCATATAATTTAGAATGCATTGTGCATAGCAACCTCAAATTTTCAATGTAGATGGAATATATATAATTTGCAAGGCCAGTCTTATAATGTAGGCAGCATAAAGTTGTAGTCAGCATATGTCACCAATATGCAGATTAGCAAAAGTGCTACCTTTTCTGGCTTAACAGGAACCTCAAAATTTCAAGGTAGACGGAATATATACAATTTGCAAGGTCTGTCTTATAATGTAGGCAGCATAAAGTTGTAGTCAGCATATGTCATCAATATGCAGATTAGCAAATGTGCTACCTTTTGTGGCATGACAAGACTGAAAGGCCAACATTCTGGAACCACTGCAACAAAACTGCTTGTGTCTCTCTCGCACTAACAACTGCGTCTTTTATTCTTGCAGACACTCGAGTAAAACGAAAACACTCGATAATAAGAAAGCTCATTATGCAAACGAGGCGAAATTACATCAGTAAGAGTTTCGGCCTTTTCACTTGAGGGCACTCGAGCCATAAATTTCCCAGGAACACAAAGAGGCTCTTAGTCCAGTCTGGAAACTTCTTGGGCTTGCGGCTTCGAAGTGATGATATTGCGGAAGAAAATGACCCCATGCCGTGTCTTTTTTTTTGTTACTTTTTTTTGGGGGGGTGATTCCTGCCTGACGTTACAAGTAGCTTTTGTGTTTCTTCTGTAAAAGGCTACAGGGATCGGTCTTAAGCAACATGTTGTTTTCACACGTTACACCCCTCTCCTCGCGTTCAGATCTGCATTTTAACTTTATTTAAAAGGCGTTTGCTGTAATTTACAGCTGTATACTCCTGAGTTTTCAATTTTTCATGGAAGGATTGATTTATAACAGTTTTTTTTTTTTGGTAATCTAAATGATAACTTTTGAACAAGAGTAAGAATCGTCTTTGAGGAATATAGGCTAATTCTTCTTAGAAACTGTTTTTCATTCCACTGCGATCTTTAGAACTCATAAAAGTATATTTTGCTGAAGTCTTCTCTACTGTGAATCTAGATATTTGACACATTAATGCGAACAGTGAACTCTGCCCTACATAAAGAAATTTGAATGACTATTTTATTTAGTCGCAAAAGAAATCAAACGAGTTACAAAAACACAGTACTGAAATATGATAGTATTTCAATGTCCTTTTTTTTACGCCAGTCTGAGCAAACGAGGAATGCGACACAAACGCCAATATTGATAAATTTTTTCCCCTAAAATCGCTCCTTCCAAACAGAGGTCATCAGTGCTGAACTGCCGGCCTTGGAAATGTATTCTTCTAGCCCGACAAACACCAACACAGGTCCTCTTGAAGTGGTCGGCCTTCAACTAAGAGGTGACGATCGCCTCTTAAGTAAATGGTAATACTCGGCGGATCGCCTGTGGCACTCTGCTACTCTTGCGCCTCAGCAGCACAAAGAGAATTGGGTATGGCTTCGACTTCGTGTTCTTCATCCAGGGGAAAACAACCCCCTCCCTCCCACCCTCCCTCTGGGGATTACAGGGCTGCGACGACGGTGTTTACCATTTGGACTTGAAGAGGTCTCGTCTCCGCTGGTTGCGATTCGAAAACCAGTGCCAATTTCTATTTGATTGTTTCTCATTTTCAGAGTTCTGATTGGTCACAGGGGTTTTTTTTTGACTAATGTATTTTATTTCCATTTTCTATCATGTTTAAGTATGCTTCGTGTCACCGCGATTATCATTCTTCCGATTCTTTCGCAGCGTTTTGGGAAATAATCAAAGATTTTCATAAAATCATGCCGCGTCGTTTGTCATAGTACTGTTATTTGTGAAAGTGCCTCGTCACTTTTTTGTCATTTGTGATTCAAAAACGAATTCTATCTTGCATGATATTGTACTAAGTAGAATCATTTGAATAATGCATTTAGTCGTTGATTTTCATACCATTTGCATAAATACAAATATTCGTGTAATGAGAGAAGCATCTCATTGTGCAGTAGTTTCTGTCTAACAATTTCTATTTATTGCTGTAATTTTTTTTTTTTTTTTTTTCATCCTCTTGGAAAAGCAGCAGCCTCTTTTTTTTCATCCAGAAGATCCTTTTCTCCGGAAAGGAGAAAATCAAAGGAATCATAACGTAAGCAACATCTTCCTTCATAAAAAAATGGCACAAAAGCCCCTTCCAAAAAAAAAATGTATTTCAAAGAGGCGAGTTAATTCTTCACCTTTTTTTTCCTCGAGATGGTAAACTTCCTCTGGTGATCATTTCTCTTCCGTTTTCTTCTTCTTCTTCTTCTTGAGACTCTTCTTTCCCGGTGATTCAGTACAGCTATAGGTCTGCACTCCGCTTTCCGAGATGATTGCTCGTAAACAAACGCTCACTTTCTCCAATGAAAAATACTGAACGCATTACCATTCTCTCTCTTTCTCTCTCTCTCTCTCTCTCTCTCTCTCTCTCTCTCTCTGTGTGTGTGTGTGCCGCCTCGTGACTCAGTGGTATAGGTGTGTACAGTCCTTAGGCGACAGTATGCTTCTCTTGATGTAAGCAGTGAATTAGGTAGACATAGCTGTTGAAAAAGTGAAAAGAGTAGAAAAAAATCACCGTCAGAATTGTACTGTAGGATCTCTCTCTCTCTCTATATTATATATATATATATATATATATATATATATATATATATATATATATATATATATATATATATATATATATATATATATATATATATATATATATATATATATATATATATATACATACATATATAATGTTCGTGTGATGTGTTTGTGTATGTGACGTGGAGTTACCTTTTCCGACCCATTATTTTATTCTCTCTCTCTCTCTCTCTCTCTCTCTCTCTCTCTCTCTCTCTCTCTCTCTCTCTCTCTCTCTCTCTCTTAGATATGCTAGATGAATTTTAAAGAATCGTCTTGAATAACACCCACAATCCTTTCTTTTTCCAAGTAGTCACACCTCAAAATTATTGGGGAGATTTCCTGAAGGTATTTTTCTTTTTATATTGTATGCCACATTTTGAGACAGCCTCCCCGGATGGAGAGAGAGAGAGAGAGAGAGAGAGAGAGAGAGAGAGAGAGAAAGAGAGAGAGAGAGAGAGAAAGGGAAAGCTCCGGCGTTACTTTGAACAATACCGTGCCCCAATAGATTTGGCAAGATTTTGACAAAAAATCCAATCGGGGATAACTGAATGCAATTGCCTTTAACGCCCCTGTAAAGGAAGGCTTGTAGTGAGAGAGCAGATAAAAGGATTCCCCCCTGGCTGCTGTTCCCCCAACCACCCCCTTACCACCTTTAACTAAGTGTTAGAATGTTCAAAGGGACAAGACCTATATAACATTTTCAAGGGCCCTTCGCTCATGACCTTCGACATTCATAACTGGAAAAAAGGGAGGGTGCGATCGGTCTGGTTAAAGAAAAAATGGAAAAGTGAAAGCGAAAAGGGGATGTCTTAAATAATTGAAAGGCTATATCATCTGTCCACACACACACACACACACACACACACACACACACACACACACACACACACACACACACACACATCAATCGGTTTTCGTTCTCCCGCGTTTATGCAGATTTTGCATCAGCCACCTGCGATGAGTGGTTGCCCTTTCCAGGTCGGATTGGTCGCGAAGAACTGCAAGTGTGAATTCTGTAATGAAACCGATGAACCATACATGGTTTTTCAAGGTGAAAAACCATAATATATATATATACATATATACATATACATATATTTTCCGTCCGTAAATAGATGCCTTGCAATTTCTTCATGTTATCGGAAACCCCTTTGTACTGGCCATTTACCTTCCATGTCGATGGTACTGATGCTGCCATCAGGAGCACTGCTGGGACAGCCTCTATACCAGAGTCTTACGAGTATCGCGGCTACGGATACAATAAAGACAAGAAATGAAAAGCATCCGTTGCAGTAAAGGAATGTCCTTTCCCTGACTTTTTTTTTTTTTACTCTTTCGTCCTGCCTCTCAGCAGAACTTTTGCTCATTTTGTTTTTCTGTTTCTTGTAGCAGTGATTTGGCGAGATCTCATATATGTAATCTATAGTCAAAATGCTTCTTTGATTCCAATGCGATGCTTAAATAAAAAGCGCCTTGAGGTTCCGTTATTAGTTTTAAAGTACAAAGTACGATGCGTCCTTGTGCAGGGATTCGTGCCATCACAGATATCTGAAATTATCCTTATCTTCTGGTGATTCACTTCTGTATTAATTTTTGAGGGTTTCAGTGGTAGTGTATCTGTGACACCCTGGAAATCAAGGGGTTAAACCCCCCCCCTCCCCACCTCCGTAGCTCGTTATATGTAGATGTGAATCTGGCGAATGTGAACAATAGATTTCTGATGGCACCATATTCGACAACAAATGAATTCGAAGACTGAAGTATCAACTCAGGTTCATTATACGTTATGGATACTTCAATCTCCACTTCTACAGTCCCCTCTCTTGTTGATGTCAGCTTGCCTGCACCGAAATAAGCTTTATTCCTCTTTCGTCATGTCTTCAGGGAGGGGGACCGAATCGGAGCTTCTTTGTAGCAGAAGGTAAACAAAGGGTGGTCGTCGCGCAGCCTCTCCCATAGTCGTCCCAAACTCCGGCTCCATTCGCGTGGAAATGAGGTGCTTTGGGTTGCCTTTATTGGCTCGGCGACTCTACTGGAAGTCAAGCTTAAATGGCTGGACCGTAAACATTTAAATGTAAGGTTAGTCTGATATGATGCGCACTTCGGGAAATAACTTATCGGTACGGAATTGAATGCTGATGATTCTGCCTCAAGGTCTTCACGTTCTTCTGGAAAACATTAAAGGTAGATAGATCCATGTTATGTGATGGATTCGAAAAGCTCTTTTTACAATATCTCTTAACATATTGCGTATTAATATTACGACGTTGAAAGTGAAACGGAAGACTCGCGTCCCCGGAAACGTTAGAAAGAACGTGACTTCCGTTCTACGTTTGTTTTTATGATTTTGTACGTGTTTATTACATGATGCATCGTTTTCACCATTAACATTATTGTTTTTGTTGTTGATGCAGTATAGTTATGTTCAACTACAGCTTGACTACCTTATAATAATATGATTATGTAGTTATAAAGAGTCGATTTTAAACATGGAATATTGTAAGCCTCTTTATCACTTCTTCAAAGTCTTTTACGAGATAAAAAGCTTCGTTGATGTCAGGATCTGTTAAGGAATAATCCAATGGTGCTCAAATTCAGTTTTAGATATACTGAGCTGGTGGACTCGTTATCTAATGTAGCAAAATTATTTTGAATGATATTATTGCAAAAATCTTCTTCTTCTTATTATTATTATTATCTTCTTCTTATTATTATTATTATCATTATCATTATTATTATTATTATTATTATTATTATTATTATTATGTTGGTGATGGGTTGATCTTTGTTCTAAGTGTAAAGACATAAATTCAATATATATATATATACATCCAGTCGAAAACTGATCTGCATTCCTTGATTGCTGAGAGGATAGTTCACTAATCCTCAAAAAAGAAGGACGATAGATGAAGAGATTGTATGAGTAAAAAGAAACAAAAAAAGGAAATTACCTTAGTAGGTCCACAGTACACCTCTAAGGAACCACCGTCTTGCAATAGTTCACTCAACAGATTGCATATCCTTCAGGAAGATTCCATTCGAATCCCGCACCCCTCCCAAAAAATATGAGGAAATTCATTAAAAAGAATAACATCTTGTTTTTATGAGAGAGAGAGAGAGAGAGAGAGAGAGAGAGAGAGAGAGAGAGAGAGAGGTGGGGGGCAAAATGAGGAAAAATCAACAATTTCGGAATTGGCAATCAATTTCGACTTAACTAATTTCAGACTTAAGACCACATGACAGACAGACTGAAGGAGAGAGAGAGAGAGAGAGGAGAGTTTGGGGGGTGGCGCGAAGGAGGAGGAAGTAATGGGTCATTGCACTTAAAAAAAAAAAACTGCCTTCAAAAATAAAACTGACGCAATTTTTGGCCCAATGAACTCTCCAACCTTGGTTTCGAACGATTTTTGGCGTTTCTGGAAGTAGGTCCAATTTCACCAGTTATAATGATTTGAAATTGGGATCCAAATTCGGCCTTGCAGTAGTAAGAACATTCAAAATCAGTTAAACGCATCCAGGAAAGTTTTTAGAAAAGAAAATACCAGATGACATACATATGAAAATAAGAGACACATACCCCATTTAAAAAGGGGGGGTGGGAAGGCACATAGGCCAGAAAGGGCCACCTTATCTCGTCCAAGATTTTATATATATATATATATATATATATATATATATATATATATATATATATATATATATATATATATATATATATATATATAATATAATATCAGAATAAATAACAAAAATGCAAATTTTCCTGGTATCACTGAAGAGAAATATTTTAGATGTGGACGTGAAATGTATGCTGCTACACAGGAAGAACACTCTGAGAAATGCTAAAATTCTGTACAACGTTAGAGCCCCGTGTGAGATGAAAAGTCTAAATTTTAAGTAATAATCTCCTGGCTGTGGAACGGCGCAAAAGCCTAATGGTGCTAGCTTTTTATTCATTTATTTATTTTTAATTTATGCCAGTTGGCTTTCTTAACCATTATTCAGATGGGAGAGGCTGGCACCGCTCTTCGGGCAATGCAATATGGATACGTTTTCTGGGACCTTTACCATTTTGCCAGCGATGTACCAGGCAGCCAAATATTAATGCCAAAAGTCACGTCACGTCACTTCTCATGTCATGTCACATCTCGAGTGACACCGCCTTAACTAACATGCGCCGCTTTTAGAAGGCATCAACTGATATGACATTCAGGAAGAGTTGGGGTGAACACGATACTTGCTCTCCTTCTGACTGAGTGTGTTTTTCAGGGCGATATGATATCAATACTTGCCTTTAGTCTCGTTCGGCATGATTGATTGCATGATTTCATATCGTGATGGTTTCCTAACATCCATAAACGTGAGGCTCTGGTTTCGGGCTAGGTCTCATGAATGAAAGTGGAACTCACGTCATTTGTTTTAATTTATGATTCGCATTTCAGTTTTTTTTTTTTTTTTTTTTGTATGTTTGTTTAGTCATAGTAAAAACCCCTTATTCATAAGGCAAAACCGCTTGAAGTGGTGGTTCTCATTTGCCTAATAATCGTTTTAATTTGCTGTAAAAGAAAACTATTGAGATGCTATTAGTCTGTCCGTCCGCATTTTTCTATCCGAACTCAGATCTTAAAAACTATTGAGGCTAGAGGGCTGCAAATTGGTATGTTGATCATCCACCCTCCAATCATCAAACATACCAAATTGCAGCCCTGTAGCCTCAGTAGATTTGATTTTATTTAAGGTTAAAGTTAGCCATGATCGTGCGTCTGGCACCGCTATAGTTGCCAACAACACAGGCTACCAGTGGGCCGTGGCTGAAAGTTTCATGGGCCGCGGATGAGAGTTTCATGGGCCATGGCTGAGAGTTTCATACAGCATTATACGCTGTGCAGAAAATTCGATTGCGCCGAAGAAACTTGAGCGCATTTTTTAGTTGTTATATGTTGAAACAACTTAGGATAATTTTCTATTTGGAATCTTCTTCATTATATGTGCTTACAGCGCCACCCGAATTGAACTCGAAACTAATCGATTCCCAAATGATTTTTACATTTCATAATGAAAATCTTTGATTGCGAATTTTTCCCTGAAGTGGCGAAACTGTCCGTCCGTACTAGGATTCGAACCTACATCAGTTAAAGGAATAGAATTTATTTCAGCCTTCATTTTTGGTACCTGAGTGGGTTGGTTAGTTTTGGTGGAAATGCTTATCTCGCCAAATGTCAACAGCAGTATTTATTTTAGGCGCCTTTTGTTGCCTTGACTGGAGAACTGTGGAACGGTCTCCTATTGTAGTGTTTGAGATGTAAACGCTTGTTACTCTATAGGGGTTGCAGTGTTATCTTAAAGAACCATGCCACTGCACCTTAGTTTATCTAATCTTCTGACTTCTGTTTATTTATGTAATTTTTTC
This sequence comes from Macrobrachium rosenbergii, assembly GCF_040412425.1. NCBI lineage: Eukaryota > Metazoa > Arthropoda > Malacostraca > Decapoda > Palaemonidae > Macrobrachium > Macrobrachium rosenbergii. The sequence goes on along the minus strand of NC_089790.1, from coordinate 848,767 downwards.
TGTTTATTTTTGTATCTCCTTTGCTATGTTTTTTTTTATCCTTCATATTATCTTCTTCTTATCTTGCCAGTAAATCAGTGAGGAAATAATTTCATCTTGTAAAAATTATAAATCTCGGTAATCATTGTCACGGAGAAAAGATATCACCCCATCAATTCAACTGGATTTAAAGAATCCGGAAGTTCAATTAATAAAATTGAAAACACTGACGGCTATCGGTATAGGCACCAATCAATGATAAAACTGCATTGAATCAATTATGCAAATGAAGCAGGTCGGAAGCCCCTTTTTTGTTTTTTTTTAGCACAAAATATTCCGTCTGTGGCAAACGGATTTTCACCGTCCTAAGCCGATAAACAAAACGTGATTGACTAATGAAAACACAAGCTTTGTATTAATCTGTAGAGATTTCATTTATCGGAATTAGAGAAAACACATTTGTCGCGGTGGTTTTAATCGCCTGTATGGTGTCATTATAGCTAGGCCCTGGGGGATATTGTGCAATTAGTCTAATTCATGTGCACGTGCTCTCCTTGAAAATATTTTTTTGGAAAAGAAATTGTAATAAAACAACTAAGCGCAGGTGTTAGTCTGAGTGACTTACAGTGCAAGACTGCGAGGAATTTTGATAACTTCTGTGAGACTGACAAATATTATTTGGTAGAAGGAAAAGCAATGGAATTTTCACCGGAGTAACCTTCTCCTCGTGCAGTTTAGATTTAAAACCATAGTTATGTTAGGAGTTCCCGAAACTTACAGAAGCTGTAATTAATTTCTTGATCATAGGCCAGCTTTATAATCTCATTACAGATCAGTCTTTTGCAGTTGATTGCAAAACGAGCCCTTTGTAGATAAGCGGTGTAATTTGTCATTTAATGCGTTTGCTAGGGGCTGATAACTATGGCATAGCAAAAATTAAAGCATCAGTCTGGCAATCTGGAAATAGGAAATCTTGCCTGATGATGAATTACTGACATACATTTGTTATTTAATCACATCAAGGAAACTCTTCTTTATGATAACGGACCAGTGTCGACCTTTGAAACTGTGCTTCTAGAAATGTTTATTCTCCAATTTGTGGTTTTAGTTTTCTGAAAAGAAAACTATTGAGCCGGCTTTGTCTGTCCGTCCGCACTTTTTTCTGTCCGCCCTCAGAGCTTAAAAACTACTGAGGCTAGAGGGCTACAAATTGGCATGTTGATCATCCACCCTCCAATCATCAGACATACCAAATTGCAGCCCTCTAGCTTCAGTAGTTTTTATTTTATTTTAGGTTAAAAGTTAGTCATGATCGTGCATCTGGCATCGCTATAGGACAGGTCACCAACAGGCCGTGGCTGAAAGTTTCATGGGCCGCGGGTTACACAGCATTATACCGAGACCACCGGAAGGTAGATCTATTTTCGGTAGCCTTGATTATATGCTGTACAGAAAACTCGATGCATTTTTTACTTGTTTCTTGTTAAGTAGAGAGTGGGAGAATAAAGTTAACAGTTAATGGTGCATTCGCAAAGCAATCAAGAAACTCTGAATCGCAGGAACTGGGACAGAGAAGTGAACTCTTTGATGCCTTAAAAGTATAAGGATAAGCATAACGCAAGGAATTAAAATATATATGGAGAACGTGCTCAAGTGAACGCTGCATCCAGGATGACATTCCATTATCTAAAGAGACTCGAGTTAATGTAAACAAACGTAAACTGAGATGGATCAGGATACCTTTTCCAACGCGGGATTTCAGCAAGGAATTAAGATGTGCTAACGCCAAGTGTACAGACTGATGAAGTGCTTTGAAAAACACGAGAAATTCTCTTTATTTTTATTTTTAACATATATATATATGTATGTATGTAATATATATATATATATATATATGATATATATATATATATATATATATATATATATATATATATATATATATATATATATATATATATATATATGCGAACAGAAGAGCGTTGTATAACTTGTAGCATTTCCATCGTTTTACGAACAATTATTGTAACAAGCAAACTAGTAAGCATCAGTCACGCATCTCTTAAAGAATTATTCTTTACAGGTCAATAATATGGAGAATGTAAAGTATATCCTTTATTTCCTACTCAAGGTTTAAATGGCCTACCTTATTTTTTGGATACCTGACTTCCAGCAGGCGCAGTGTAGCTTTTAAGGACTGATTAAACTCTACAACAAAAGCAATTGAGCGGTGACTATGATAAATATATATATATATAGTTTTTTTCCCGAGTAAGGAAGCAGGAATAGCCTGGCTGGGAAATTTAGCTCGATGCAGCGACCGAGAGAAAACAGGGCGAGTTAATTTCCCAAGTGTGGGGAAAGTTTTCGAGATATCCATCATAGCTTTGCTTGAGCGGCTTCATTGGGAGTTCACACTTCAGCCTGAAACGCTGTTTAGGAAGGTGAACTCCGCCTGTATCGTGGAGGTTTTTGAAGCGTTTTGGAATCTAGATGTTCCGTGAATCACCCTTTTGAGAAACAGTCGGGAGCAATATGGTAGCTTTCCTCCGCGTTTCTACCGAGGAGATTTTTTTCAAAATTGTTCCTTACTGAACGAGTAACTTTGTTCATTCGTGATGATTTTCACCTACTTTTTACGTGTATCTGAATTCTTGAATTTGGGGTAAAAGATGAGATTCTCCTTTTAATTAGGAGTCTTGTTCATATTCGAGGAGAGAAAAATCGAACTCAAATCAGGTAAAGGATTAAAATTCTCCAGAGATGAAAGGTCAAAACAGCATGTCAGTGCTTCTGAGAGGCATATATATATATATATGTATATATATATATATATATATATATATATATATATATATATATATATATATATATATATATATATATATATATATATATATATATATATATGATATATACATATCTTATATATAAAACAGAATTCCATATAATATAAGGAGTATGACTAAAAATATTTTCTCTTAAATAGTGAATTCCTATTTGCCTGATATAAAGAGCCCATAAAAACTGAAATATAGCCTTTACTTTCAGAGACATTTCGGTTTTTAGGCAAATAGTGAATCCTATATATGCCTGAGGAGAGGATACATTGGTCACTAATATAGCCTATATATATATATTTATATTTTTATGTATATATATATATATATATGTATATATATATATATATATAATATGTGTGTATTTGTGAATACACGCCAAAGGATCATCATTACCCAGCGCTATTTAAAAAATCCCGTTCACGGCACATAAACGCTTCGTCTGAAAACTGTTGACAAACCTCGGGCAAAAATGTTTGCTCTGGCGTTTCCAAATAGAACAGCAAGCTTTTTCTCGCTCCGTTATAAATAGTTCCATTCTTTGTGGTGTTAATGAGCAAGGGAATCGTTGCCATTTCGAAAGAGCATTGCCACGCTAGCTGCTCTGATTTTTCCCTTCTCTTCAGAAAATGGTTGTTTCCTAATTGTTCTCAGCTCGTTTACAGATTTTTTCAGGCAAATTATTTTTACGTGTATTATTTATATCGTTTTCATTACGTGTGTGCATGTATGTATGTATATGTATATATATATATATATATATATATATATATATATATATATATATGTATAATTTTCTTATCTGTATTAGCCAAGGAGCAAGAAAACATTTTAAAAATAAGATCAGAATGAAGTCAAGATTATTCATCCCAATGTTGCTAAAATATATGAATATGTATACGCAACATTGTAATGTATATATATAATTATATATATATTAATGTTGCGTATATATATTATTTATATATTTTAGCAACATTGGGTTGAATTATCTTGGCTTTATTCTTCTCCTATTTTTAAGCAGTTTCCTTGTTCCTGGCTATATATATATATATATATATATATATATATATATATATATATATATATATATATATATATATATATATATATATATATATATATATATATATATATATATATATATAATATATATATTAACCATAAGCCTTTTCCTCATAGATGGGTGAGTTCCTTCTATTAATTTCTTGTATTCAGCGAGTATTTTTGGGATGAAGTTGCTAGCCCCACGCCCTTCACCACCAGGGTTACCACCAGGGTTACCACCCTCCATAGTCGAATAAATTACTAGCAGTGTAATTCAGTCCTTAGGTCTACAGAGGCGCGTTTAGATGGAATGCTTGTAGAACTTGCCTAAAGTGCTCCAGCTTGCTCAGAGATCGAACCCATGGCTTCCTGTTATATATACACGTTTTGAAAGTTTTATATATATATATATATATATATATATATATATATATATATATATATATATATATATATATATATATATATATATATATATATATATATAATGTTTGTGTGCGTGTATTCTGTCCTCAAAAGACTCTCTCTCTCTCTCTCTCTCTCTCTCTCTCTCTCTCTCTCTCTCTCTCTCTCTCTCTCTCTCGTGATTTTTTTTCCGGACTAAGTCCTACTCACACTGTCTTCCTTTCCACGTTATCCGTGCATCATCATACCGGAACCGCGAGAAATAACAAACTCCGGAAGTTTCCAAAATATGGCCCCTGACTCAGGTTGGGATGTGGCGGAAAAGAGAAAAAGTGAGAGAGAGAAAAAGAGAGAAGCTCTGTAAATAGGGGTGGATGGGAGACGGTGAAAGGAGAGAGCAATAGATTATGTGAAAGAGACTAAATGTGAATTTTGTAAGGTAAGAATAAATGTGAATAGAGAATTGGAGGACATGAATCAAAGCTGGCGAATACACGGTCAGAAAATGAATTCACGTGAAAACCAGACAACGTTATAATTGTCGTTTATAAAGCTCGAATTTCAATACGAGAGAATGAGAATATGCACCATAACTAACTCAAACCTACGGCCGCATATTGGCTAATTTCACGTACTGTTAGAGCCTGGCAAATGAATGGCGCCGTTATGAACTACTTAATGGCGTCACATATGAATCGGTGGCAATTTAAACTCGGGCCATATGACCCCCTCATTTCGTACAAAGTGTTTATTTAAAGCTTTGCCGAATCTACAATGCATATAGGCAGTTATTTTATGCGCTTGTTATATATATATATATATATATATATATATATATATATATATATATATATATATATATATATATATATATATATATATATATATACATTATATATGTGTATGTTTCGTCCTTTGAATTTTACCTCTTTAATTTAAATAAGTTTCTCTCAGACGCGCTTGGTATCTTTAACATATGATAAGTTTAGATATTTTAAAAACCTTTAATTTATCTAACTTAATGATATGCAAACTGCAGTTTATTTCCTGAGAGTCCCGAAGTTTGGAATTCTGTTATTTCTTCTGGTTTCCTTCGCATCCTTCGAGATTCGGTCTACCTATTCCTTCGGGGTTAAGAAGCATCAGGATACCTTCCCTCTCCTTGAAGTGTTTCCTTTGAAGTAAATAGAACTGTCAGGGGGCTGAGGGGCTTCTTCTTCGGCCTGTACATTTGAAAATCCATTACTTCACATCATGAAAGTCTTTGATTTGTCATACTACTTCTGCTGTTTTCTAAGGAAAAAAACTGAATGAAATCCCAGTTTTATCCAGATGGAAGCTCATTAAGAGAGAGCAGAGGCCTCGTGTCATTGCCTACAGAGATTTCCATCCATCTCGGGTTCCTCTGATTGTGGTGAATTGCTGGCGTAGCTTTTAATGGGTCTTTTTTGTGCAAGACTTCCAGGATTGGATTAGGATTCTTTGTCGATTTTGATCACTTCTGGCAAAAAAAAGTATGACAAGGAAAAGGTACAAGAAAATGATTCTTGTAATATTTTTTTCTCTTCTACAAAGTAGAATGATGTGGAAAGCGTAAGGGGTAGTGCGTTGGACCTTGGGTTCATGTTTAAATACAGTGGGGGGAAAAATCAAGATAAGGAAAGACTACGAGCGTATAAAACACAGTTATGGCACTTTTTACCTCGTGTTTTCTCCTTTGTGATCGTTTTTGGAGGGGAAGTCATTCCTGAGATCCATGATCAATCTCCAGTCACAATTCTTGTCTTCTCGAAAAAGAAAATTTTTTTTGCTTATTTTTTTAGCTCGGATTAATCTGATACTTGATTACCTTCCTTGGTAGACAGTGGGACAGGCATCCCAGTGCTCTTATCCCCATTCGGGTTTGAGGAGAAGGAAAATTAAGGAGGAAATAGGGTAAAGTAGTTGGTTTTGCCGCAAGAAAATATATACAGATGCTAGCGAATCCTTTGGTGGATTAAAAGTATGACTGACTGACTTAGCATCATAAATTGACAACACACTGTCAGTTGTCAGTTGCTAAAAATGTGCAGTCTTCGTAAACTATTGCTTAAAAAAATAATATTCATACTATCCAAGATATTAACGAATCAGGTTTGACTCTCCCACCTTCATTTCAGAGCACCAAAAATAAATAATGTTGATTCCTTACTCCATATGATAAAAAAATAATAAATTTTATATTTGACAAACATCCATCAAAACTAAAGGAATGTACTTTATATTTTTCTTCTCTTGACATTCTGGAAAGTTGACCTAAATGTGATTTACTGTAATTGTAACCACCACAGGTTTTAATAGAATGTCTCTATTCCACATTTAAAACCATATGTGTGCCAGTGACAAGACCTTTGCCACCGCGCCGTGTAATTAAGGTGTTTCGCCCTAAACATATTGCAATGATATTATTAAGTCTGGGACCCTTTCAGTTAATATAAGGGTTCCCCGGCGTTTGTAAATGTAACTGAGAGGAATAGAGAGAGTGAGTTTGCAGTTCCTTGTATAGATATACGGCATAAGTGTTTATTTATGTTGTAAGTGTACGTTCACTTAAAATGCATAATTAAGCGCAGAAGCGAGTTTGAACTGGTAATGAAAGTGTGGCCCCATATTATTTAGTGGATACATTGCTGTAAATATTGTCGTACCGGAAAGCTCGTGAATGGAAGAATTAGATAGCTGAAAGATGAAAGGAAAATTTAGATGAAAAGAGAATAGATATCTTTAAAGATATATAAAGGAAAAGAGACGAAAAAATAGCAATGACATAATACATAGGTTTAAAAGACACGCCTTTCTGAAGGAAGGGAAATGTGGTTGCTGTCTAGCAATTAGAAAAAAAAAGTACCAGGCTTGATTTTGACAGATAACGGGGTTGGTAAAGTAAGGCTGCATTTTATCCATTCGTGACCTACAACAAGAGGGAAATCATATTGCAAGATGGAGATGAAACGGTACATTAAATAAAATGGGTTACGACGTGAGACTGAGGATGCTTTTGTGGAATATTATGATGTACCTGTAAGACCTTGAGGCCTCATTCTGCAGTTGTGGCAATAATTTCAGTCTTGTTCTCACTTTCAAAGTACCTCCGTTCAGGGAAAATGGCATTCCGAAGAGAACTATTATTATTATTATTATTATTATTATTATTATTATTATTATTATTATTATTATTATTATTATTATTATTATTATTATTTCCTCAGCAGTCAACTCGTCCTTTCAATTTCAGTCACGGAAACATATCAAAGAATTTTGTTTGTAGTAAATTTATCCCACATATTATTCTCCAGAACGGTTTTCTTAATCGTCGTTGACCTTTGTTATTAATAATAATTCATCATGTACCATTTCATAAACTCATTCCCGTATTCCAAACTATTCATTAGGCGAGAGTGGAGACACCTGCTCCTTCGCGCGCTTAGGTTTATTTTGAAAGGAAAGTTTTCATTAAGAAGATTTGCTTGGACACTGAGACATCGTGGTGAAATGGTCACTTTTATTTTGAATTAACTCACTGAAGTGTGCTTGGAAACTGCTCCCACGGTGCTTGGTCCTTTCCATTTCCCCCTCTCCCACACTTGAACAATAATTTTGAGCCTTTTAAATTTTTCTGCTTTCTGAACCGGATTTGAATACGACACTTTTATGTGGGAACATTTTACCGCCGAGGATTTTAATCCCGGTTTTAATTGCATTTGTTTCGTTATCGAGTCTAATTTAGGTATGGAGCTGGAAATAGAAAAGAGAAAAAAACCTTTGCTATTTATATATCCATTCTGTATTTTCACCTCCCGAGTTTAGGGCCGCGGCTATGCGAGCTCACATTCGCGAAGTTACGAGGCGGAATCAATGTCTGTGACAGGTACTTTTTCGCTTCGCGCATCGGGAAGGTGGGCAGATCCCGCTCGCCGAACAGATATGAATATATTGAAGAAAAGACGAGATCGCCCAGCCTCGCGAGCCCCAACATAAAACAGGGAGAAAAGCTCCCGAATGACCGCCAGAGGTCGTCCTTGCAAAGCTTACCATCCTTTTGCTGGGTTGTGGACACTTCGTGAAACTATATCTCCGACATAAAACAGTGAAGAGATACCGGGAGGATTTTGAGGGGCCCCGGGGTAGGGGTGAGACGAGGCATGGGCGTCTTTGAAGTCTCTCTCTCTCTCTCTCTCTCTCTCTCTCTCTCTCTCTCTATTACTGTGGATCAGTGATACCATTATTGTATAATCTTTGTTTTAACAGTATCATGGAATCAAATAGCGAGCCTTTATTGAGAACTCCCTTGCTTGGAGAGTCCTGTCAGGAAATATTTTGTCAGGAGTTCACTGCGATTTCTGTCTCATGTTTTTTTTTTTTTAATGCTCGAAGTCTTTGATATCACCATCTTACTGGTGTAACATACATACGCGCACACACACACATGTATATATATGTGTGTATTTATAAAATTGCGTGCAAATCGAATCAGAGTAAAAATTGCTCAAATGTAAATTTTATAATATACAGGATCTGCCTTCACCCACATAACAAGATGCACTGTCCCTTGCCCAGGTAAACATATTTTATTTTTGTTCACATTCATGTGCATTCCTTACCCTTTGAAGTTTCATGCTTGGATTTCGCTTCATAATAAACTCCGTTTTGCCTAGAACTATAGTCTGCCTCAACCCCCTTACGTTTTTTATGAACTAAGCCTTTCCTTACCAGTTCTCTAGGTCTCTCTCTCTCTCTCTCTCTCTCTCTCTCTCTCTCTCTCTCTCTCTGTTCGAAAACTCGCTGTGTCTCACATGTCCCTGTCTGTCATTTAACAGCAACATATCGTACATCGAAAATTGCTGGACTACCGCACTGCTCATGTACATCCAGCGTTGACGAGCGGTAAACTCTCTCTCTCTCTCTCTCTCTCTCTCTCTCTCTCTCTCTCTCTCTCTCTCTCTTCACAAGTCCTTGCGAACCTCACACTTTGGATAAATTTCTTTGAAAGCCTAAGAGGATATGCTCTGGGATTACCTTTGGTGAAATCGCATCCTTATAGAATAAAACGAGTCATGTTCCTTTTCTCGCTCTTTGACAGTTTCCAATACAGTGTGTAACTTTGCCATCATGAAATTGTTATTAACTGTAAAGACCACACAAATCCTCCTCGTCGAGGACGCCTAGAATCTTTTCAAGCAAAATTTTCGATGGCTGAAGACGCTGGAAACTAGATACAAAGAGATGTCAAAAATTGAAGATCATATTATGGAGATACGCTGTTATTATTATTATTATTATTATTATTATTATTATTATTATTATTATTATTATTATTATTATTATTATTATTATTGTTATTGCTGAGAGATTTACAGATTCTTGAAAACAATCTGAGTAATAAAAATCCACAATTATACATAGTAATTTTACATAGTAATATATTTACTATATAATTATGGATTTGTATTATTATTATTATACAAATCCATAATTATATAGTAAATATATTACTATGTAAAATTACTATGTATAATTGACTACAGCTGTATTTGAAATTTGCGTGATTGTGCTTACACTAAAGTACACACACACACAAACACACTATACATAAACATGTGTGTATGTGTAAGCCTGTGTATTCGTAAACACTCACACAGATAAATAAACACAAATTCACATAACGGGTTTGGAGGGAAAATAATGTCTCTTTGCCCTTAACTTTTGGGTAACCCTTTTATTCCAGTCCATTTAAAACGAGGTAAACAAATTGCAGTCTGATCGGGTCTCGAATTTAAGAACTCGGGCAACAGTTGGAGCTATATCATTGGGCAGAAACACATGCACTCTTTTATTTCATAATATATATTATGACTTGTTTGGCTTAGTGGGCAGCGCCCTTGCCTTTCAATTGAAAGACCTGGGTTCGATCCTGATGTGAGTCAGAAATTTATTTCTGTTCCACACGTGATTGTGTTGATTATTTATATATATATATATATATATATATATATATATATATATATATATATATATATATATATATATATATATTTACTAACAGGACCTCATTGAAACTAGATGGTACCTAGCGGAGTTATTTATTAAGAAAATTATAAGCTTTCCAGGGCTGACAGTCCCCATTGTCAAGTATCCATATTAATGCACAGAACAATTGTGTAAGTGATAAAGTTAATATATATACATATAAATATGTGTGTGTATATCTTCACTCACTGGTTCAGAACCATCTTAGCATTGCCCTGTTATAGGTGTGAATACACCATTTTCGTAGACTGTCTGAGAGACAGTCTGTAAAGCGAATTACGTATACAAAATTTAGTGCCTGTGGGTTCCACGACGCTATTATTCTTATGCACAGCTGATCAGTCTTCCGCATAAAACGAATTCACGCATACTCGAAGTTTCCTATTAACTATTTGTGCTCAGTGAAGGCCACCGAATTTCCTTTCATTGCATGCAACGCCATTTTGAAAATAGTGCTTTATCACAGTGGAACTAGTATTATGCTTTGACCTGTTCTCTCTTTCCAATTTTTGTGGCTTTAATGCTCCTTTTCATCGGGGGTTGATTGATTGATCTGATATTAAAAACTGACGCGACAATTACTGTGCTTAATCGAGGTCGAGAACGATCGGTCTGCTGACCTAATATTTAAGAACTGATGTTGATGAGCATTCTCGGCTGATAACGTTCGTATATATTTAATGAATTTCCAATTGATTGCTTCCGCTACCTGGTTCCACACCTCTCAGTTGTTGGTGCAGTTCTCTCTCTCTCTCTCTCTCTGTTTATCTTGAAACGCCCATGAATGCTGTAACACTGGATGATAAAAAATTCAAAGAAGACCAAACGCCGTCTCACCAACCAGTGGCCCGTGATCGATCCCAGGGCGGGAAACGACTTGGACGTGGTGCCTGAAGATCCGCTGCGTAATAACATGTTACCTAACTCACTCTTTGGGACAGAGAGGCGCGGCGGATCTTCAGGAACCACGTCCAAGTCGTTTCCCCACCTTGGGATCGATCGCGAGTCTCTGGTTGGTATACATATATATATATATATATATATATATATATATATATATATATATATATATATATATATATATATATATATATATATATATATATATATATATACATACATACATACATACATACATACATACATACATATGTAATATATAAACGCACGCACACACACACACACATTATATGTATGGCTACATTCTAGAAGTGAAAAAGACCTTAAAGTCCTTTGTAATATTGTCTTTTTTTTTTTTTCTGGGACAAGATGGAGAAATGCTGTTGAGGTTAATTGTACTCCTGCTGAGATAGTTTTAAAGATTATCCGGGTAGATATCTGCTTTATATCAGAGAGGTTAATTTGCAGTATCAGAGGTCACTATGTGTGGGTTCTAATGTTGACAAAATTTTGAGCTTTATATTTTTGGGGAAACAAAATTGCACAAAATTGACATTCATGGTTTACACGATGGCTTTTGTTTAGCATTGACAAACCGAACGAAGCATCTATCAAACCCCTTATATCTGTTCGATTATTTATTCTAGTTCCTGTCTGAAATCATACAAGGTATAGCGCTCGTCCTGTATACTGGCATGTATGCGCATACGCAGCATTAAACGTTTTTCACTTCACTACAGCAGCATAGCGAGTTTTCTGTCACGTATTTTATTGGGTCAATTACCCGGCGCAGGCTCCCGAGAGGAAGCCTATTAAAGAGCAGTCCGTGAGCGAGGTCTGCGATCAGCCATTATTGACAAGGGAGAAAAAGAAGAGTTGCACAGCGCGCAAATTGAAGACAAATTGCAAATTATTCATAAAGAAAGGAAAGCGGCGAGTCGGACGCGGGAGAGAGAGAGAGAGAGAGAGAGAGAGAGAGAGAGAGAGAGAGAAAGAAATGATCAATTGAGCGCGAAGTGGTTCCATTCACTCGGCGGCAATCAATATGCGGCCTATAATCAAGAGCGAGTAGAAACAATTAATTCCGATCAAAAAATGGCCGGCGGAAACGAAAGGGAAATTTGTCGAAGAAGAACGAGTTAAAAGTCACGATCGACTTGTCAAACAGCCTTCAATTAGCATAATTGGCCGTTTTACAGGAGAGGCGTTTGTCATGTTCGGGAAGGTGACACGCGCGTATCTTTAACGTCATTGTCGTCCTCGGCGACACTTTTTTGATTAAAACCTTCGCTGTTCGAGCGCCAGCTAACTCTCTCTCTCTCTCTCTCTCTCTCTCTCTCTCATTTTTCCCTTCCTGTGTGCAGCGTCTCATTTTTTTTTCTTTCACTCGACTCATTTACATTTCTTCTTCTGCTGTGTGCAGCTCTCATTTTTTTCAGCATTTTTTTCACCTGAGCTCATTTACATTTCTTCACTACTCATCTACATTTCATCTTTCTGCTGTTTCAAACCTCTCTCTCTCTCTCTCTCTCTCTCTCTCTCTCTCTCTCTCTCTCACTATATATATAATATACATTTATGTAATATACATTATATATAATCACATTTAATACCTTTTCGTTGTTGAAAACACCTCTCTCTCTCTCTCTCTCTCTCTCTCTCTCTCTCTCTCTTACAGTCACTACTAAGTGCTGTTTCTCTCTATCTCCTTCGGTATGGATTCAGTTTTAGTGCAACTGGATGAGCAGGGTGTTTGGCGACTGGTCTGTGTGACATTCCTCCGATGGCTCATTGCCTTTCGGGTTGGTTTTCCTGCCCAGATCTTTTATTCTTACTTGTGATTGCCATGTCACGTTTTAGTTAGTAGCTATTTACGTTTCAAAAGTTAAAAAACTTATCTGTATTTCGTCTCGATGAGGTAACATATTTACAGAAAAAAAAAATTTCAACGGAAAATTTTTTCTTGCGTAAACTGACGTAACACGATTCTCGACCATCCAAAATTAGCACAACCAACGACGCTCACATCCGTCCTATTATTAATATAATTGTTTTTGTTGTTTTGGAGACCTTCCCGGAGATCAGCACGTTAAATATGTGAGAACAGCTTCTACTGAATTCTCTGTTTCCCTAGAAATTCCACTCCTTTTGCAGGAGGACCTGTCAGTATCTGTCCGAAAAACATAATGAAAGCATTTGAAATGTCGGGGTAGTGAGATCTTAGTTAGTATGTTTACTTTCATGCTGAGCTTTGATTGTCTTGATTACAGCCTTGTCGATTCAGCAGATGACAGCCATAACACTCCCCTCTTATAAATACAACCTGTCTCCTCCCTACTATTCAATCTGTTATCATGGTAAATGGAGAATTAGCGAAACTTGAGATTATCAAGGCTAAAAGACGAGATTTTTAAGTGTTTCCTTATGCCATCGTCAAGGTATTGTCACTGTTTCGTTCGTTCCAGTACAAAGCTCTGAATTTCTTTTCTGTTTCCAGCGATTCTTACTAACTTCCATTCCTTTTGAAGATTTCTGTTGCTTTCTCATTTGGTTATTCTCGGTATTTTTATTTATTTATTTATTTATTTATTTTTGTCTCCTGCCTTATTTTCTTATTCCGTACGAGTCTTAGCTAAACAAACCAGGTGCGGTTCCCTTGCAACCAGCCTCGGTCTTTGGAAAAACAACGAAAGATTAATTTCTGAATTGTTATTATTATTATTATTATTATTATTATTATTATTATTATTATTATTATTATTATTATTATTATTATTATTAAAGGTTCAGGAACAGGCCTAAAAGACAATTAACTTTCATGGCGACCTACTGGACAAAATGGCCCCATGAGTAACAAAAAAAGAAGAAGAAAAAAAAAAATATATAAATAACAACTATAAATTAATGGCAGCATAAGCGACGCTTTCTATCTTTGTTTCCAAATCCGGAATTCGTATGGACGATCAGTTTACCGCAAAAAAAAAAAAAAAAATCCGCCAATAGATCACCCGCTCGAATGTTAGGTGATCGGCAGAGCCAGGAAAAAGCAGGAACAAACAAAAGAGAATTGCAAAGCTTATTGTTTCAGTGAAACCAGAATAGTGGGAAGTAAAAATGTAATGGAATGATTTCGATAAAAGACTTTGTTTCAGATATCTCCCCGTCATTTCTTTGTCCAGAAGAAATATTTTAGATTGTGATACAGTTAGAGTGGAATAATTATTTATGAAGAATGTGTCCTCTTTCGTCCAAGTTTGAGTGATCCTTTCTCCTACAGATATTTTTCGTAGAAGAGGATAATTGATAGCGGATAGATTTATGGACAACAGTATAAGAATCTACATCGGTAGAAGATGAGTTTAGTGCTTTGCCCTGGTATATTATCTCTTAGACTACTGTTTCAGTAGTTGTTTAAAAGCAATGGAAAATAATTTTAGGTTGGTTAGGTATGAGATCTTTTCAGACTTATCAAACAGATACACACTTCGTAAGCTGATTTTACATGCAAAATTTGAGTAAAAGGCAAACTGAAAATATTTCAGATATCGCATGAATCGTTATATTTTTTGGGGTGTGATTGTGTGTCATTATCTGTGTATGTATATTTTTATGTGCGTTTGTAAATGGTTACATAAATCAGACGCCTGGTACATAAAACGACATTTCACGATTACAATTTTCCGTTTATGTGGATTTTATCTAAACAAAGAATGCCAATCAAAACCGCAATACCTTCCTGACTCATGAGTTCTAATAGCAGTTCTTCAGCTGTTTTGTGCTCTCAAATAAACAACCCCGCCCACTTGGAGAGAGAGAGAGAGAGAGAGAGAGAGAGAGAGAGAGAGAGAGAGAGAGAATCTGGTCGTTTTCACGTAACGTTGATTGTTTGTTTTTTTTTTAATTTTACGATGACATAGATACCGGTTGTCCTTGGTCACTGTCCCTTCATTGGAGTCCTTCGGTGTCCAGCCACTAACGAGTTTTTAATCGGCGCAGTGAAGGACCAGGCCTCTCCTTTGTAGCGTCCTATTCCACGGTGTTTTTATCCTCCTGGAAGATAACAGTCGCAGGATGAAGTCTTCTGTGAAAAGGGAGGTTTTATTGCCGCAGGTCGTAATAACTGGGTTTCTCTCTCTCTCTCTCTCTCTCTCTACTGTTATTTTGATTTGCTTGCGTCCACATTTATTGCATTTGTCACGATTGTTGTTTTTACATCTGACTTGGTTGTTTTCCCGCTGTTGATACCCGTCGAAAAAGTTCGATGACTTTGTTGACTTACTGACCGTCATTTTTCTTGAATGAAGTTTTTTTGTTTCCGTATTTTTTTTTTCCCCACAGTCTTTTCAGTATTCCACCCCCCCGATGTAAATTTAGGTTATGTAAATGCGCCAGTGGAGCTTCAACACTGACGCCAGAAGATCCATTGAGGTAAAGTTTGTATTATCTAGCTTGAAAGTTTGTGACTTGGAATGGCTTTGAAAGTACTTAATGTACTCTGTAAGCTTTTGAGCTTTGTGATCGGAGGCCCTTTGCACCAGACCACTTAGATCCGTCGCAAATCTCAATACGCTTGAGTTTTTAAAAAGCTGGGCCGTCAGACTCGAAATCAACTCCTGTCCATTTTCCAGGTTCAGCAAGTACATTTAAATCTCCCCTAAACAAATAAAATACTGTCGGGAAAATCCTCTTAGCATCGTGTGATGGACGTGAAAAACCGACTCGGTACAGGAAAGGTTGTGAATCGCACCATATTTCGGCGGGGCACAAACTCGCGTGAAAAAAAAAAAAAAAGATGAATATTGTTTATTGGGTATTTTGGAGTTATCGGGAGGATATCCCGGCTAGCGAAAAATAAATTGTGCCATGAATTACAGATATGCTCTCGTTCATGACTGGTGGGTTTATTACACCGTTGGTCGCTTTTGTTCCGAAATGTTATTGTCGATTTTTAATTCTAATGGTGTGGCCCTTGATTGGCCTGGATGAAGTTGTGCTTATTCATATGGGGGTACGCCTCTGCAAGTTCAATGAGAGAGAGAGAGAGAGAGAGAGAGAGAGAGAGAGAGAGAGAGAGAGAGAGAGAGAGAGAGAGACTTCGTACTGAATGCCTTTTACGGGGGTCTCAAGAGAATGAGAGAATTTTCATTTGGACAGGATTAGAGAATTTCCACAAAACCCTGAGAGAGAAAGAGAGAGAGAGAGAGAGAGAGAGAGAGAGAGAGAGAGAGAGAGAGAGAGAGAGAGAGAGAGAGAGAGAGACATTTGAAGCCGGTCAACAAGACCGGAGGGAGAGAGGGTAAGAGTCGGCGCATCTGTGAGGTTCATTTGTCATGGTTTTAAGGCGTAACTGTATTAAGTTAAAAGTTAATTGAATCTCCCAGCCCGAGAACGGAGGTTACCTTCGCTCGGGGAAATTTTGTCCTCATATTGAGGAGGCTTGCTCTCCTCCTCCTCCTCCTCCTCCTCCTCCTCCTCCTCCTCCTCCTCCTGCCTCCCGTGGTTTTTCAGAAGTGGCAATTCACATTCGTCTTTAAATTAAAATCCTTCATTTCATTCGTGTTCCTTTCCTTTTGCCTCTTTTGTTGTTTGATCGGGTGTTGTGGTAAATATTGCAATCTGCCGTTTATACATTTTCGCTCAGCAGTTGTTACTTATGGCCGTTCAACATTGATTTGATGGCCTGCGCTTTTCTGCTAATTCTTCCTTAGTTTCTTGTCACGTTCCTGCTTCCCTTTGTCGAGTTACGTTATTAGGCGTTTGTGTTTCTGCTAATTCTTCCTTAGTTTCTTGTCACGTTCCTGTTTCTTTTTGTCGAGTTACGTTATAAGGTGTTTGTGCTTTTATGCTAATTCTTCCTTAGTTTCTTGTCATGTTCCTGTTTCTCTTTGTCGAGTTAAGTTATTAGATGTTTGTGCGAGCAGATAAAGAAAAAAAAATTAATACCAAAATAAAAAAAAACTAATTTTCAAGCAAGGCGGGGTATGTGTAAATCTCCTGTTTATTATGTAAAACAGCTGTTTAAAAAGTAACCCGTATGTACCAGGCTTGTGGCGTCTTATACATCACACTGCACTGTATGCAGTGGTGCATGGAGATGTATGGTGTTTTGCGCACGATTCCACCCGGTTTTATTTGATTGTGAAGTGCTCATAAAAATCAGAACGCGTCTGGTAAAGTGTGTGGGACGAGGGAGATTGATATGGGAAAGTTTCACAGGTTAGAGGAAGGCATTAAAAGTATAGATTTGTTATTAGCAAGGTTTGAGAGCAAGTGGAAAGTGTTTGGCAGTGTGTTGAACCTCCATGTTATGTAGAGGCGAAATTTTCATATATACGCTATGTGGGAGATATATTTTCATATATACATGTTATATGGAAGAGAAATTTTCGTCTGTTATGATGAGAGAAATTTTTATACATGTTATGCAGAAGAGATATTTTCGTCCATTTATGTGGAAGAGAAATTTTCGTCCATGTTGTGTGGAAGAGAAATTTTCGTCCATGTTGTGTGGAAGAGAAATTTTCGTCCATGTTATGTGGAAGAGACATTTTCGTCCATGCTATGTGGAAGAGAATTTTCGTCCATGTTATGTGGAAGAGAAATTTTCGTCCATGTTATCTGGAAGAGAAATTTTCGTCCATGCTATGTAGAAGAGAAATTTTCGTCCATGGTTTTTAGAAGAGAAGTTTTCATACATGTTATGTAGAAGAGATATTTTCGTCCATGCTAGTGGAAGAGTTGTCCATGGTTTTTAGAAGACAAGTCATCAGACAAAGAAAGAGATATTTTCATACGATAGTCGAGTTGCAAAAGGTAGCGAGCAGTCATCAGACAAAGAAACAGGAATGAATATGAAGACTTTGAATTAGGTTATATATACATATATATACATATATATAAGAAATGTCTTATTGGCGAATATTCAATTTTATACGACACGCTTTGAATCCCAGAAATGTTACTGGACTTGAATTTGCGCTATAAGAGATCGTCCTTTTGCTGATCATTGAGTACCATTATCTAGTCACCTTCCTAAAAGGCATTGTTTTTGTGCTTGCAGGAATAAAATGAGGACTTTGGAACCACTGTGTAACGACAAAAGATTTTTTCAGAGATACATTGAATTGAAAACACTACGGGACAGTTGAAACGTAGCAAACTATGGCGTCAGTTGGCTTCTGTATGTATGTATGTATGTATGTATGTATGTATGTATGTATGTATATATATATATATATATATATATATATATATATATATATATATATATATATATATATATATATATATATAATATATATATATATATATATATATATATATATAGAGAGAGAGAGAGAGAGAGAGAGAGAGAGAGAGAGAGAGAGAGAGAGAGAGAGAGAGAGAGAAAAGCTGCAATGAAATCACTCTGGGATGCTTTGACAGACGCTATATTTAGTATGAGCAAACATATATATATATATATATATATATATATATATATATATATATATATATATATATATATATATATATATATATATATATATATATGAATTTACACACACCAAATATCGCGTTCTGTAACTGCATCCCAGAGTGATTTCATCGCAGCTTCTATTATTTTACTTCTAAAACTGTGTATTTATGCTTATGTTTGCGCGGCGGGGTCGCCTCATAAGGCAGCCTTTTTCCGCCCCGAGAATCAAGTTAGGGATATCTGCCGTTTTCCGTCTGAAAGGTTCGCCGGCATTATGGAGTCATTACCATTGATCAGCGCATAGAAAACGGTTATAGGTTCTTGCTTTTAAGTAATTGCTCATAATTCCCGAATTGGAGCTGGATACATCTCTATTGTCCCGGCTAATCGCCCCCTTCTGTCTAAACTATAAAAAGCTCTAGGACAGCTTAGTGATATTTATAGCCCGGGGGTTCTTTCGCCGCGCCCCCTTTTTTCTCCTTCTTTTTGCCGGGAGAGAAGTTTTACGTTGGAGGGACTCGAATCGGCATTAGGAGCCGATCGGAAGACTGTCGGGGAAAAAAGTAATGGCGACCAAAGGATAACTTCAGATAAGTAACGGTCATGGAGGGGATGGGAGGGGTGGGGGGCGGATGGCTGGCTCTTTGGGAACCCCATAGAAAGACTGTTAAAACACATTATGAGCATCCAGCCGCATTAACTTAGGGGAAGAAAGACTGCAATGTCTAACTTGTGGGGGAAATCAGAAGGAGAGGGAGTGAAACATGAGTGAGAGAGGGAAAGAGATTTTGAAGGATGAAATGCGTGAGGATAAATTGAGAGAGAAATGATTAAAATTCGTAGCCAGTAGATGTATTATTATTATTATTATTATTATTATTATTATTAGAAGAAGAAGAAGAAGAAGAGGGCGAAGAGAAATATAAAGCAGGGAGAGAGAGAAAGAGATTTTGAAGGATGAAATGCGTGAGGATAAATTTAGAGATAAATGATTAAAATTCGTAGCCAGTAGATGTATTATTATAATTATTATTATTATTATTATTGTTATTATTATTATTATTATTATTATTATTATTATTATTATTATTATTAGAACAGGATGAAAATGGGGCAAAGAGGAATTTAAACCAGGAGAAAGAGAGAGAGAGAGAGAGATTAGATTAGAGATTAGAGAAAGAAGAGAGAGAGGTTGATGAATGCCTCTAGACGAATTATTATTATTATTATTATTATTATTATTATTATTATTATTATTATTATAAAAATTATGGGGCAAAGAGGAATTTAAACCAGGAGAGAGAGAGAGAGAGAGAGAGAGAGAGAGAGATCAGCAATATGAATGAACCACAGTGACGGAGAACGAGGTCGTTTTGTCTCCGATGACCTACCAGACTCCATTTAGGCGAATCTTTTCCCCGAGAGTTAATGAGGTTCACAGACACCGACGCCATTTGAAATTCCTCCGGTTCCATCCCAATTGCAGGTATTGGCGACATGTTTCGTTGCATTGCGAGAGAATGGATTTATCTCCAATAATTTAATCTGGGATCTCTGGTTGTTGCAACACGCTGGGCTCTGATTGCAATCCTAATCGTTACTGAAAGGGGCTAGCGTTTGAAAAAGATATGAATAATAACTAATCGTTACAAATGATGTTGGCGTTTTTAGCTAATTATCCGTTGCTGGAGATTTCAAGGTGGCAGTTACTGGCTTTGAGATAGTATTTAAATAACCTTTGATAAGATATTTGAATGATAACTATCTTTCTGTAAACTTCAACGAATAACAAATGGTAGTTACTGGAGACTTTGAGATAGTATTTAAATAACTGTCTTTCTGTAAACTTCCATTGGCATTTACTGGAGACTTTGAGATAGTATTAAATAAGAAAACACCGAAATATTTGGTCCGAAATTTAATGTAGTTATATTTCATATTAATGCTTGTTTCTTAGTACTGTTTTTCAGAGGTTAATATTCTAACCTCTTTTGATATTTTATTGGAATCATGCTTGTCTCAGAATGGTGTCTTATTTATTTCATTCTTAGTTTTAAAGAATTTGTTGTTTTTGTGTATGGCTATGAAATCGATTTTACTTTCCTACGTGCATTTTTCCGTGCGCCTTCACATTTGCAAAGCCATATGTATGCACACGTGCACTCCTGGGTACAAACCAGTTATAACATTCATAGGTTTTTCAGGATGCTGGGTTTTTCAAAAGATGTCATTTATTGCCATTTATATCAATGTTTATGTACTGTATAATTCTGCGGATGTAGGATGACAGCATTCATAGAGCGTGCATTCATCGGGAATGCTTCTGGTAAAGCCTACCAAATTTTTAATTCTTTAAATGTTAATTATTCACAAAGAAAAACGTAATTCTGGAGTCAGTCGGTGACCGTAGCCGTTGCGACTCCAGATCGCGAAAGCCCCCCCTCAGACAGTCAGTCCAGTTAACGAAAGTTTTCAAAAATAAAATAAAATAAAACAAAATGATAATTAGTGATCCAATGTTTATAACCATCGCTATATTTTTCTTGGTCTGCCATTTCTATTGATGGTTTCCTTGACATATCTATTTTTTTTTTTTTTTGTAATTAAACAGAGAACGTTCATCGCCGTCGCGAGATTCATGGAGTCTCCCGCTTCCTTAATGACCTTTCAGGAGGCTGCAGGTGAAGCCATGAAAGGTGATTAATGTTGCAGCGTTACTAATGAAGCAGATGTCCAGGTATCCCTTTTATTCTCTTGTCCTTTTCGCCCCATTCCCTGTTCTTTTCTGGTTCCAGTTCTGTCCTGCAAGGCTGTTTGACATTCAGCTGTACAGTTTATTCATTTTGCATTTCACTATTTAAACCTTTAACTATTTGTTTATGGTTAATGCTAACTAATGACTTGGGAATTTTGGTGATATTCCTGGACTTCAGTACAGTGCTCTGCGCAATGTTATTTTATAGGGAAGGCAGTGGAGGGAGTTTTACATTTGAGGAAACACCAGGTCTGATTCGTTGAGATATTTTGAATACATTGCCGTTAGCCAATTAGCCATTTAACATACGTAGATGATGTAATTGACAGATTAATTAGGCAGGTAATTTAATTTATGCACCTACCTTGAACAATTTCGTGATAATTAGCATCAAGAAGCCTCTCCCCCACTCCCCACTCTCTCTCTCTCTCTCTCTCTCTCTCTCTCTCTCTCTCTCTCTCTCTCTCTCTCATTGAAATTTGAATATGTATTACACAGAGAAGAGTTATAGGACAGACCTTGGTTGCGACAGATTGAAAATATTGGTAATCTAGTGATGTTGCTTGCCTGCTTATATCTGAGGTCTCTCTCTCTCTCTCTCTCTCTCTCTCTCTCTCTCTCTCTCTCTCTCTCTCTCTCTCTCTCTCAAGCTCACATACACATGAGTGCTCCTTTCAGAATCGTCATAATCAGTGCTCTACGCAACGTCCACTGCTTCTAAGAATTGAACCCGACCAAATTCCATACGGACACCTTAAATAAAATAGAAAAAATAAGAAAAAAAAACTGATTTTGCCTTCCAAACTGTAAGTGATTTCCACACTCCCTTCCTTCCAGGACGACCGCGAAATATATTCCAGGACGACCGCGAACACGCCCCGCGAAATATAACCTCTGGCGAAGGGTTCGTTCCACGCCATTCGCGATACCTTCCGGCGGAGAGATATAGCCGCATCTCTACCTTTTATTTCCGATCTGCCGGCGTGATTGAGACCGTCTGTTGCCGTGATCGCCTCACGCCGAGTCGTAACTAACGCTTAGGGGAGATCTCCGGCCATGAATTCGAGAGCGATCCCCAAAGGTTCTCTGGTTCTGGTTCGGGGGAAGTTAGATTTCATACCTCTTCTGGAGGTGAGCGCGTGCGAAGGAGGTTGCAGTCAGTTCGGTGGGTGGCCCTCTCTCTCTCTCTCTCTCTCTCTCTCTCTCTCTCACACACACAAAATTTTTTGAAATAATTTTCTCCCTTTTTTTTAACTTATGCAAAATACTGGAATCAATCTCTCTCTCTCTCTCTCTCTCTCCAGATCATTAAAATCTCTGCTCTCTCTCTCTCTCTCTCTCTCTCTCTCTCTCTCTCTCTCTCTCTCTCTCTCTCTCTCTCTCTCTCACTGACGTACGCAACCAAATCCAGATCATTAAAATCCTCTCTTTTAACAAACACAGAACATTCGAAGGCTGCTCTCTCTCTCTCTCTCTCTCTCTCTCTCTCTCTCTCTCTCTCTCTCTCTCTCTCTCTCTCTCTCTCTCTCTTCTCTCTCTCACAGAACATTCAAGGCTGCTCTCTCTCTCTCTCTGTGAGTCCGCTTTCTTAATGATTTTGTTTCATGTAATTTTCCTTTTTCGGGAGGAAAGCCGCGGGGTGATAAACAGTTAAAACAACGATTTCGGGTCTGGATGATTGTCGCTGGAAGACTTTACTGTTTGGCTCCCGATATAAAATCGAATATTTTCCTCTTCATTTCGAAAGTTGTTCGGATTTCTTCTTAGAAACGAAATGGACCCAGAGGTTGCGGCGAGTCGTCCTTAAAGTTGGTGAAAATGTGGCATTTAAGATTGTTTATAGCGTCTGGTATTTTCACGAGGTTTATGTGTGTAAGAGAGAGAGAGAGAGAGAGAGAGAGAGAGAGAGAGAGAGAGAGAGAGAGCAAACAGAAGTTAGAATGACATAGCATTGTTTCTATGCGCAGGCCAATATGAATCCATTAAAAGTGAGAAAAGGAATGGCGTATTCAAATCTGTTGGCGCTAACCCCGCAAAGCGCGATTGATGGAAGGGTATGAAAGCCATGGAAGAAATAATCAGGAGGAAACTTCCAGTTCGCCGGAGCATAGCGAGAAACTTGCAACTGAACGAGCAGTTCGACAATAACAGATTTCCACGCTCTCTCCTTGAGCCTCATGAAACATAGCTGAAATAACGCATGTAGGCATGAGACCGAGAAGGTGTACACCTTGCCTCAGAGAGACGGGCCAGGGCGAAGAGTCGAGTGTAGGAATTTCTTTGATTCAGTCCTTTCGAGTAAGGAGACGAATGATGAAACATCACAGAAGCATCACGAACATGAGAGAAATTTAGTTGTTTTAACACGATACTAAGGAAGGAAGGCACTTTCGGTATGCAATGGTATTTAGCAATGTGAATTGTATGATGTTTCCCAGACACCGGACGCCAAAACTGGTAACAGAAGCGGGAGGGTGAATTACATTCTTCATCAAAGAGAATCGGGGATTTTGATGGTAGGGGCAGACAGAGAGAAGGAAATAAGTGGTTCTTGGAGGGATTAAATCTTACTAAGTTATGGCGTCTCCATCCAGATAATCTCGCGAGATCTGAGTTGATGAATGAAGAATTTGTAGTTCGAGCAAGGGAGGGGTGGGAGTGAAAGAACACGAAATATGGAGTGATGAATCACCAGCAAAAAAAGGAGGTGATAAAGATAGAGAAGAGCAAATATCTGAATGGGGTGGAAAGGTAGAAATGAGTTAAAGAAAGGAGTGAGGCCATAACAAGGATGTTTTGCTAATATGGTCTTAAGCAGACTGTCGGATACTTTATTGAGAGATACCAAAATGTATTCGCTTTCATCGAAAACTAATTAAAATCTTGCCTAATAGATATAATTCATCTAATAAAGTTTGAGGCCAATTCAATCTGTCTCGGCTTAATATTTTCATTCGAATGATATTCTTGTTTTAGTAATCTTGAAGGCGGGATTTGGTTATTTCGACGACTACTGGAATTGATATATAGGTTTGCGTTTTTTAAGTTTTCCGTAAAAGAAAAGTATTGTGCCGGCTTTGTCTGTCCGTCCGCACTTTTTCTCTCCGCCTTCAGATCTTAAAAACTACTAAGGCTAGAGGGTTGCAAATTGGTATGTTGATCATCCACCCTCCAATCATCAAACATACCAAATTGCAGCCCTCTAGCCTCAGTAGTCTTTATTTTATTTAAGGTTAAAATTAGCTATGATCGTGCTTCTGGCAACGATATAGGACAGGCCACCAGCGGGTCGTGGTTAAAGTTTCATGGGCCGTGGGTCATACAGCATTATACCGAGACCACCGAAAGATAGATCTATTATCGGTGGCTGTAGCGGCTATACAGAAAACTCGATTGCGCCGAAGAAACTTCGGCGCATTTTTTACTTGTTTATTTATTGTAATGGGATCATATACGCTACGTGCATTAACGTGGAATTTCCTGATCACATCCACTCTAAACTTTTCCATTCCTAACCAATGAATTCATTGCATTTTGACAGTTATATTTATACTTGCACTGACATAAGTACGTTAGCAATATTTTTATTTCTATTCTCAGATTTCCTTTTACCAATATTTTTTACACTGTCTAACGAATTACCACCAACATACTTGGAATGAACAAAGACGGCTACTATAATCCATGTATTGTCAATAACGGCCAATTTACAAACGCTCATTTCTTGACGAGATACGCGTGCATTAAATTAGTCGGCGCAGTGGCACGCTTGTCTGTAAAGTTTACCGATCCGTGTGTCTGTGAACGCTTGCAGCTGTAGTGACAGAGACAGGTATATTCTCTTTGCATTTAAGGACAGGCATTTGCAATGCATAGCCTCAATTTGCGTGAGTGCGGGAGGTTTCGCCCAAATATTTACTCCTGTAATCAAAATGCTGCCTGTCGTTATGTACTAAACACACAGTTTCCAAATAGACCGCCGCTTTGGATGTGATAAGTGATTAACGCGTTTACAAACGCGTTCGTGTTATCTGTATGAATGCTAATGTTCAAATTTTTTTTTTTTATGAAGATCTGACCTACGGCGATTATTATTATTATTATTATTATTATTATTATTATTATGATGATGATGATGATGCTTATTATTATTATTATTATTATGATTATTATTATTATTATTATTATTATGGATTATTATTATAACACGATTTTATTATTAAATTATTATTTTTATATATATATTATATATATATATTATTATTATTTATATATGGATGCATGCATATAACATATTTTTTGTATATATATATATATATATATATATATATATATATATAGATAGATAGATAGATAGATAGATAGATAGATAGATAGATAGATAGATAGATAGATAAATATATGTGTGAGTGTGTGTAAATTTCTGACTCACATCAGGATCGAACCTAGGTCTTTCAATTGAAAGGCAAGGGCGCTGCCCACTAGGCCACAGAAGTCATAAAGGAAGTTGGAACCTCTGTGTGTGTGTGTGTGTGTGTGTGTGTGTGTGTGTGTGTGTGTGTGTGAAATAGGAATATCCAAGCCACGGCTTTTCGTTAAAGACAAAAGAAACAGTATTTAAAAAATAAGTATTATGAAATCTTTGAAAGCACCTTGCGTATTTTCGCTGTTATCAGAATTCGTGACGCTCTTTGCATTTAGATGAAGGTACAATATTTTATCCTAGTAAAACAAAGGTGCGGAAGTTAGTGAAGATGAAAACATTTGCATGCAAACTCTCTCACATTTTCCATCCAAAATTTGGTCGTAGATAAATGCTTTAAACAAAAACCTTGAGCGTCATGAAATGAAGAAACATCAAGTGAAAATAAAAGTGTAAATCAAGAATCAATCATTGTAGAATCATGTCTGTTTCTCACAAGATATTTTTATACATTCTCACTCATGTGCATTCCATAAGATATGGAGGCATCTGCAATACCGGGAAATTCACAGAAACGACGATCTGTATACATCAGGAATGCTACTTCCCCTCATTTCCCCAACTCTAATTACGAGCTGGTAATGCTTTTATAGCCCTCTGAGGGGAGGATAAATCTCTCTGCAGGAGGCAAAGTTTCAGGACGGCTAAGATTCTCTCTGCTTTGTGCTGTTTTAATTTTCTAATTTCCCGATGTGAATTTTTGAAGGACCGATTTTCGAGTTGAATAGTGTTCATTTGTGGAGGAGAATTTGTTGCGCTGGAAAAGATATTTTAAGTTAGTCATTTCGAGGCAGAAGATGGAGTTGAAGAAAATGGAGAAAAGAGATGTGTTTAGTTATTTCCTTAACGCCTTCGTTTCCAAAGGATTTATATAATTCCTCCCACTATGTTAAGATACAGACGTTCAGAAAATCCTCCAGTTTGTGACTCTGCTATCATTTTGATTTTCTCCTTCATGCGTGGAGGTTTTAAGGTATTTGTTCATTTTAGCGGGAGGAGTTATTATCATACTTTTATTGATGAATTTTAACTCTTTTCGCTCATTTTTCAAAGTTTAGCTCCACGTAAGACGTTTGTATCTTTATCATTTTAAATATTATGTAAATTTATCCATATATTCCGCTGTTTTCTTGATTTACAGTAAATGCACAAATTATCATACTAAATTTATGTTAGATGGAAGCGTCATTTAACTCTTTTCGCTCAATTTTTCAAAGTTCAGCTCCACGTAAGACGTTTGTAATAAGAATATATACAGTATAATTTAAAGAAAACAGTAAATCTAACGATAATGTTGAAAGTTTATGTCAAGAAATAAAGCCATTTACTGCAACCCACGCAAAAGATGCGTAGAACGGGAAACGAAGAAATATAAGTTAAATAAATATCGCTCTGCAAAATGTTGTTGATATTCTTCGCCGTCGCGGACTCAGTTCGTCCGTGAGTAAATCAATCCTAGGAAACATCAAGATGAAGATGAGATTTTTGCACAGTGAAATAAAGAAGGCGAAGCCCTCTCCACTTTCCAGGAGTCAGTTATTCCCATTTGCACACGCTCCGTGACGTAAGATCTCCCATTGTATAATCAGCAGTACGAGTTCCCCTCGCTTCCAGGAGTTTAATTACGGACTTGTAATGCTTTTATAACCCTCTGAGGGGAAGATAAGTCTTTCAGCCAGTGGGAAAAAAAGTCCGGGTAAGACTCAGAATCTCCGCCTTCCTTTTCTCTGTTTTCATTTTTCCTTTTTTTATTTTTTAGTCTTTCGCCTTTTCTGGGCAGCGAAGGATTGATTACAGAGCTGATTAGTGTCATTTGTAGAGGTGAATGGGTTGCCCCGGAAAGACTCGGTGGAAACGCGTTGCTGGAAATGGATGAAACGGATGAGAGAGAGAGAAAGGGAATTCGTTCGATAAGATCTTCCAATTAAATTAAAGAAAATATATATATATATATATATATATATATATATATATATATATATATATATATATATATATATATATATATATATATATATATATATATATATATATATATATATATTTTCAGTCATGTTATGTCAGAACGCACACAAGACGAGGAGTTGAGTATGAACAGTGAAATTAGATACCTGTTTAATTCATAAGTAACCATAAATATTATTGTCAAAATAAAATTGATGTTGTAAACAAAAATAACACCTGCTTTCTTTTAAGATAATGAAGCCCTGTTTCGAAAGAAAATTTGTTCAGTAATGTACATGTTAGGAAGCATATAACATGGAGCTGAAATTGCAATTTATCGAACATGAACAGTGGAAAATAGATATCTTTTAATTCTTAAAAACCGTAAATATCACTGATAAAGTAAAACCAATATTACAAACAAGGTTAACACCACCTTGCTTTTAAGATAATGAAGCCAACAGTCTCGAAAGGAGATTAGGAGAAATTAGATTTAAGAAATAAAAAATCACCATTACCTTTAGGATTACGATTCCGAGACAGT
Organism: Macrobrachium rosenbergii; assembly: GCF_040412425.1. Taxonomy (NCBI): domain Eukaryota; kingdom Metazoa; phylum Arthropoda; class Malacostraca; order Decapoda; family Palaemonidae; genus Macrobrachium; species Macrobrachium rosenbergii. The sequence continues at coordinate 820,345 of NC_089790.1, read as the reverse complement.
AAGGTAAGGGATATAATATAGCAACTACTCTATTAGTTGCTCATTAAAAGTATTACATCAAAATGCTGCACAAGTCGGAAAGTACCTTGTTGCTGTAATTGCTCTGAGGAAATTACCGTGTAAAGAAAGCAACTTTATGTATATATTTAATCCTTGAGGCTATATCATAATTTTCCCATCTTCGAGACGCTAATTGTGTAATTAAGAAATATTGTTACCGTTTACCTAAACTCCTTTATAATCGCTCTCTCTCTCTCTCTCTCTCTCTCTCTCTCTCTCTCTCTCTCTCTCTCTCTCTCTCTCTCTCTCTCATTGAAAGCCATAGGACGGATAGCTTCACAAAATCATGGAAAGTACAGAATAACACTTTCGAGAAGAAAGTTGCTTTGTGATATTGGTGAATAACCTCTGCCAATAACCTATTCATTAAACTACAATTTTAAATTCCTCTGTATTTCCTTCATAAACACGAACTTGACCTTTCAGTTATGCTTTTGAATATCTGAATATTTTTCAAAAATGTATATTTTGATTAACAGAAAGGACGGAATGTGGTAATGAATAGAGAAATGAAAGGAAAGAATCGCATGGAAACACAACTCTCCCAAATCACGATCTCCGCATTCAGATTTGTTCTTAAGATCAGAGTTGAGAGATGATGCAATAATTATTCAAGATTGATTGACAACAAAAAGGATGGCCATGAAGCAATGGAAGAATTAGACGGTACGGTGGATCAATGTAAAAGCAGATATATGAAAATGGAAAGACTGATAAAGGCGAGGAGAAGAGTATTTTTTTAAAAATCAGGTAGGAGATATTACGCCTGTAGCAACAGATATGAGGAGGTAAACATAGAGATGAATTTATAGCGAGGAGCAATACAACCTTCGGAGGAAAGTTTGGTCGACAGGTGTCCAGTGATGATGTAAGATCCTTCAGAATATTGCAGAGTTAATCAGTCATCAGTAAGAGAGAAAATGAGATCAGTGGGAGATTCTGATTCAGAAAAGGATGAATTTATTCAAGGTATTTGAGAAAGTGTAAGAGGAGTAAGTTCTGGTTCTAAAGTTTGTTATTTTGAAGGATTTGAGTGGTCACTTTTCTCGAGAGGGACTGAACCATCACTAATTATAGGTAAAAAATTAAGACATTAAAGCACCTTGTCCATTTCATCAGTAGGATGACTTGTTGACCTTTGGTAAATCAGTAACACCACGAACCGACTGCAAAGTTTGGATTAGGTAAAGCTTATTTCTCAACCTATTACAAATTTAGTTATTGATTTTTGCATTGGATAAGAAAGATACGGACAGATATAGTTGTACTTTCTTTTCATACAGTTAAATGGTTATTAGTATTTACATATCTCTTAAAGAATAGTACATATAATAAGGAGCGGAGGAGACTGTTTAATAATTACCTTATCGACTTAAAAAAAAAATGTGTTAATGTTCGTTTTCGGATGCTGCATTTTCAATTTTTCTAGTAAGTTACCGATTTCGTCTGAATATGCAATTTAAAAAGTACCCATGAACGTGGAGAGCCTCCGTATCCCGAAATAGAGAGGATCGGGTCTTCAAATGGTTGTCAATCAACTGTCTAGAACTCTTGACTAGCATAACAAGAGGATGCGTGGGATCTTCTGAAATGCTGGGTTTCGTGGATGTCAGACGAGAATTTTGTATAAATTAAGAGATATTTTGGGCAAACGCGATTCCATGAAAATGTATGGAAGTTTTTTTTTTATTTACACTAAATTTGAGTTGGGTTTAATCCAGATTTTTTTTCGGGGCTAGCTTCAATTTACGCTGTTTTATTGTAGTATGTATTTATGATTTACACTAAATTTGAGTTGAGTTTAATCCAAATGTGTTTTATTTATATATTTTTTGTCTAGCTTCAATTTACGTTGTTTTATTGTAGTATGTATTTATGATTTACACTAAATTTGAGTTAGGTTTAATCCAAATGTGTTTTATTTATTTATTTGTTTGGCTAGCTTCAATTTAAGAATAGATAGGAGTACTGCACATAATAACTAATAAGATAAATGAAAAATTAAAAACTCGTGTACGGACTTAGAGTCATTTCATTAGCCATTATTACAGTAGGTAGGTTCTCCCGTTGCCAGGGACGTGCCTTTGACTTCCCGGGTGCTGGGCAAATAACAAGCGGCTCAAAATCCCCTCGCTGTTAATTTTGTCCGACTTTTCCTCCCGACGAAAATAAAATGTGAAGCAAAAAGTGAGGAGAGAGGAGACGAAAATATGGTGGGAAACAAGTATACAAAATTTAACATTAACAATGTCTGCACGTTCCCTGATAACGATACAAAGTTTAACATCAACAATGTCTGCACGTTCCCTAGTAACGATTTCGGTAATGAGAGTGAAATGAAAAAAAACACTATTTTAAATACAAAAAAAAGTACAAAAAAAAGTTATTCCCCCTCCCAAACACTCATGATATGAAGTCCTTTTCAACCAAATATAATACTACTTCAAAATGGCATGTCGTATATCAAGAGTATGAGTTTCCTTTTATTTCCCAGACATTAATTACAATCTAGAAATGTTTTTATGACTCTAAAGGGATGATAAGTCCTTTAACTAACGATGAACTCTTGGGATGACTTAGATTCACGGCCAATCATTTCCGTATTTCAAGATGGTGGAAAAAATCAGTATCTTAGCGAGGAAAAAACCGAAATTAAGATTACTGTTTGATAAAGATACGTGAAAACATTATAACAGAAATCGGGAGACTTTCATGAAAGTAAAATTGCGATGTTGAATGAGGAATTGATTACAGAATTTCATCCGTTGTTGCGTAGAGACAATACTTCTTAGAGTCAGTCCGTGAGACTCATCACACACTTTATTAAAAGGTCGCCGTTGTTTCCTTGTGAGAACTCTGTTGCGTAATAGGGCCACGCTTCAAGCCTCTGCAGCTGGACCTAAACATCCCGTGACATTTTCCCATTCGCTGAATAGGAAAGTTCCTCCCTTAAGATGTTTTGTTGTGTTTCACACTTGGCGGCATTGCACTCTCTTTCTGCCACGTTATTCGCTGGGAGGGATTGCATTTTGATTTTGTTTACATTATTCATCTCTTCATCTACTTTTCAAATTTAATTCAACATTTTTATCTCTCTCTCTCTCTCTCTCTCTCTCTCTCTCTCTCTCTCTCTCTCTCTGCGATAATGTACTGATCAGTACTACTGTACCGTCGAAATTCCGGCGTATGAAACCATTCATCATTCTCTCTCTCTCTCTCTCTCTCTCTCTCTCTCTCTCTCTCTCTCTCTCTCCTCTCCTCTCTCTCTCTCTCACTTTATCTCCTGCAATCTCGGAGATGACCCAGATTGAACCTAATTTCCTTGCAAGTTATCTGCAGATTTGAGAATTTGCATAACAGCAGTCACAGATTTGATTCGAGATGAGTGCTTTTGATTTCGTTTGACAATTACGTTTTGCCTTCCGGTTGCATGACCAGTCAGCCGTCCCCTGCCATCTCCGTCTGAAAACCGTGTCGATTATTTTATTTCTTTTTTAACCTTACCTTTGGGTTTATTCTTGGGATCAGTAATTAAATACTCTCCCCTACCAAGTCTTTTGTCTCTGATTCTCTTATTTGGCCGCTCGTTAAAAATTCTCATTAGTGTGGGTTTAGGTGTATGTGTTAACCTTCCCCAGAATATGATTTTAGCCATTTTTTTTATCTTCGGTTAAAAGTCCCGTCGGCCTCCTTCTAAAAAAAAAGCCTTACATATATGGCTACATCACAGAATCCTCTCGTCACGAATACGGTTAAAGAATTTTCTTGAATCCTTCAGTGTTATTCCAACTGTTATGAAGCTATTCCAGCAATATTTTGTCATGTAATTTCCCCGCCTTCAGTTACGTACTCACATTATTTTAAATGCGAAATGCTAATACTGTCCCGAGCTCCTTGTGCAAGAGGAGGCTTGCCCAAGAGAGAAATAGCTCGGCATTCTCTTTGCCCGCTCCCCCCCCCCCCCCAAGTCTGTTACCGTCCGAGACAAGCTTGAGTGATTCCCCACTTTATTGTTGTCATTTTTCGCTCCTTGACCCGGCTGCGGTAGAGCCGTTTCTTTTTTGTTTCTTCTCTTCTTCTCTTCCTTTTGGTTGAGTCTGGTTTCCATTCGTTTGCTTTTCTCGTCCGTTGTTTGCCAAGTCGTTTGTTTGTAAGTCCCTCGTTCACACGCTTTTGTGCTCCCAAATGCGCCTTTTAAAAGATCCTTTATTATTCAAAATAAACGATGAAGACGAACTATACTCAAGATCGTGCAATGACTTTGCTTGTGCTTGTGTGTATTATATATTTCTCCCCTCTCGTCTTATCTGTTCATGTTCATGTTACTGCCAGGAAGTTTGTGGTCCTCAGAGAATTAGTACAAAAAGTTCTTGGAATTTACGTGAGAATCGGTAGTTTTGTCATTTTAGAATAAGTCTTTTCCTACATTATTCATTTCTGTTCATTTTGAACTCCGACCGCGGATGACATTTGAGTAATTGAAACATCTGAAGTCACATTTGTACGGATCTCTATATCTGTATATATTTTTTGCTTGTAAGTGAGTGGCTTTGTTTTGTGAAGCTTCACTTTCATTGAAATACTCCTTTTTTTTTATTAATTTATTTATCAACGGAATTACCTGTTTGCCTGTTTACGATATTAAGAAGATAGCATGGTTGTCTTTTACATATCTCATTTAATTAAAAGACTTTAACGTTTTTCTAACTGTAAAATCATTTGTTGACAAAATAGCTCACTTGTCTTTACATTTTTAAACTGATGTGATCTCCTATATGTTATTTCTAGGGCATCTTTAAAAGCGCCCCGAGATCACTGGGCCACACATTACGAAAACATAATTGATTTCTTCGAGATGAATCGGAATCATATCGCGCACTTTCGAAGGCGTTCGGTGGATTCCAGGAAAGTATTCAAAGCGATCGTAATTCCTCCGGGAAAGTTTTCGGTTACTGGAAATACGAAGGCGCTTCAAAATGTAAGTGGGCTATAATTTTTGGGAAAATGAAAGCACATTAGATGTACCTCGTTCTTTTTCACGAATTTCCGTTGAAAGATAATAGCTGGTCCAAGCACAGTATACCTTAAGAGAGGATATTAAACCCATTCCTTAAAAGAACCGCGCTGAAAAGTCAGTTATAAATGAGAAATTGAGGGTAAGTGGCCAGTTGTTGGGTTTTATTAGGCCATTTAGAAGCTGGACAAGCGCTCCATTACGTATTTCGGCGTGATGTTAGAACAGTAGATTGGTTTACGTATTAAAAACTATCAATATTCATAGTTTTGTTTTGTCAAAAAAAAAAACTCAAAACAATTAACATGCTGCTTTTAAGACAACTTTCTTTACGTTTAATTCTTCTTCTTCTTCTCAGGTTTTTTTATTTATGATAAGATACTGAACGTAAAACCAGTTATAATTTGGGGGGGATGAGCTTGAATTTAGGAGATAATAGAAAGATGTTATATTCAGACACGCGGAATGGTGCATTCTACTTTTCCCATACTGTTTAGAGCCGCCGAATTATCAGTCATTATGACTATCTTTACTTTGATGCCATCCACATATAGATAATGTGTGTGCTTACTTTTATACGCAGTAATTTGATGATATTGATGTTAATAATGATAGTGATAATAATAGACGATGATGATGAAAGCCAGGAATATTTACTGTGTTGTATTCATTTTCTCATGAGTGCTGATGCTATTAGCAACAGTGCTAAAGCTTCCGGTTCAATCAACCCATGTTTCCCCTTTAACGTCACAGCTTTACCGGAATGCTTTTGTTTCAAGACTGAAGTGTTATCCTGTGATTTGTTTTCCGTCTTAAGATATTGTAAAAGACGACGCAGTGGTTGGGAAATCGTAGCAGCCACTTCGCGAACCTTTAGAATACGAAGGTAGTTGGAACTTGGAAGTCTGAAAATTTCTCTCCTACTTCTTCCTACGATACGAGAGAGAGAGAGAGAGAGAGAGAGAGAGAGAGAGAGAGAGAGAGAGAATGCCCTTGCCGAGAAGATATCCGGTATGACAAGGGCGGTGTACATTTCTCATGGTTTTCAAGTGGTTTGTGAATGTGAATCTATTAGTAAATTCAAGAGGGTTCCAAAATTTTTTGTATCTCGATATGGATATGATAATTCATTTACAGAACGCGCAATACTCACATGTATACTCTTCTTGCATTTTGATACATTTTTATCTGTTTGCCTAATTATTGATTAATTTTTTTTAATAAGTGGGATCTCTTCTATCTTTTACTTCCTCTTACTTCCTCCCAATAATAATAATAATAATAATAATAATAATAATAATAATAATAATAACAATAACATATTAGTATTTTGAACAAGAGAATTGAAGACCAGTATTTCTCAGACAGTCCATATCTCAGGCTCAGCTGACTATGCCTCTGAGAACCAGACCGTGACCTTCAGATACCGTATGAACTGCCGGTGAAGAGCTCTTGCAGATTTGTGGGACGGTTCCACAGTTATTTTGATCTTTGCTCTTTTCTCTGGAAATGCAATGTCTTTATGTTGCTCTTCTCCACTGGGTTAGGTCAAAAGTACACCAGTTATGTTTCTTGATCTTGTCACAGTCGCTACAGCCTCGTCAGTCACGAGGTACGCTCAGAAAAACCTTCCTTGGTTTATAGATGCATGAGACAGATTTGACGAGGCTGAAACAAGACCACTGCCTGACTTGTAATACGTTTTGTTAAACCCCACTAAATCTAACTCTTCAAAGGCATAGGACTCTTTGTATCTTCTTCTGAGATTTGTTACCTGGAAAGTACTTTATCAGCTCTTTTTCCAATTAAGTGGACTATCTAGATTTGGAATTCATTTTCCGAGTGGCGCTCATTACAGAGCAGTCTTCCGCGTATCACACTTTGTCGCTGAAGCCTCATAAATAAGGTTTACATGAACTCTTCTTAAGGAAAATTCCCATTGTAGCCCTGTTCTTAAAAACTCATACCCCTTCCTTACGGTATGAATAAATTATTTCAAATGTCACTCCTCAATGAAAATTAGTTTAGCAAAGAGTAAATCGCTATATTTTTTACTATTTACATATAAGGTCAGGCCTAAATATGCAGTTATTACGTTCACATCTATAAGTAAAAAGGACAATTCCAACGGGCCTAGACAAATTCATTTAATATTTTGCTCATTGATTTCGCCAGCGAAATAAATTCTTCCAAAACCTCCGCATAAAATCAGAATTTTTTTCCCCTCCCCTATTCATATGGAAAAAATAACCCCCCAACAGATTTAGATATATATACAATTAAAATTTTCTCTTTCTTTTTTCCAACAGTAAAGAAAAAAATAACCCTATCCTGTTTTTGTACGACCAAACACAAATTCCCCTTATCTGTTTCTGTGTAAAAAATACCTCTGGCACACGTTTTTGATAGAACAAACATTTTTTTTTTTGTCTGTTTCTAAGAAGAGGAAAGAAAACATTTAGCATTGTCTCGATAACATTTTTTATCTAAGATTAAAAGAATGTTTCAATAGGGTCTCTATAAATGCCAGGACATTTTTCAGTTATTCTATTTATCCGGAAAATTGCCTTTACGAATATTGTAAATAAGGTTCATACATTCCTTTTCCTCGTTTATTCTTAAGGGCAGTGAGATCTTTTGCTGAACCGAGGTAAAACAATCTTCATACTAACGAGAGGGTTTAAAGCAAGCTTTTTCTCTACCTGGATTATTCCTAAGCTGACCATAAATATATTTTTTTTTATAAAAACTTCCGGTGGACAAGAAGTATTTGATGAAAGAGAAGCGACGAATAACATTTGTTAAAGCCAACTTTAGGAAAAAGAAAACTAAGTGGCTTTTGGATATCTTTCTGGTTCTTCCCAAAGCAAAAGCAACTTATGGGCTGAATTTTTAGTTAGATGAATACCTTAATTCGTGGGAAGTGGCGTCGCAACGACCATTTCCCGTCTGGAAGGACCTGTGTCGAGTGAAAACGAGCTGGCAAATAACGCGTGTTTTAAGGACACCTCCCTCCTGCGCCCAAGTACAGAGGCGAGGAGTCTGCAGTTATACAGCGGGGGGTTTTCATTTTTCATTACACGAGATCAGCATAACACCCGGGATTCGTTCTTTTCGACTTGGAAGCGGGGAAACAGCGCGCCCGGATGATTCGGGGTATACGTAATCCAGTAGGCGATCTGTCCTGGCACAGCCCAGTAATCCTCGCTAAAACCAGACCATTATCCCTAATGACACTGCGCTCAGCTAAGTCCCATCGCGTTCATGTTTGTCAATCAGTGGGGTGAAATTTAATCAAGTCTTTGCAGAAGATGTTAAAGGCTGCTGGCTGACAGTTTTTGTACATGTTTCTTTCTCTCTCTTTTTCGCTCTTTGGAAAGATTTTGATCTGATATATGAACCTTATAACTCAGGGTGAAAAATGGCTGAACGTAGCTACTTTGTATCTATATTATACTAACGAAGGTTATGTATGCATATTCATACCCGAACATTACAGAGAGTAACTAAATCGATAAAAGCTTAATCATAGAATTAAACGCTTTATGAATCCACTGTGAAGTAAAGGAACTTATATTACACGCATGGCAGACGAATCTGAACAACAAAGTGAGACCATTAAGAGCTTTGCAGCCTCCGAAATGCTCATATATCTGATAATTCAACATCTGTCTCGTGTTAATACACTTTATAAATAATGTTTTTGGAAAGTCCCAGACAGTGACTTCGTTAATTAGATCGAGGGCCTTAGCTACAGTTTCCTTTGAGCTGGAATTCGCCAGCTGGTGATCGAGGTAACGAAGTCTATTTTACTTTTGGTCGCCATCATCATCTTATGCCCATATACCCACGTTTGCTTGCCCCATTCAAGAGACTGCGGATGGGAGCAGTTTCACTGCCTTGTTTTTCAGTACGGCGTTAAATTTAATATTACTCTGGTGCTGGATTTAGGTTTTAGCCTATGTAATTTTTATTAATTTTTTATACACATAATGCCCCATTATTATTCTAAATTTTAAGCTTTTCGTTTGCTCTTATCGTTAATGGCAAGGGCGCTACCAACTAACTCACACTGGAGTGGGTCAGTTAGTGGTGCCCTTGCCTTTCGTTTGAGAGACCTGGGTTCGATCCAGATGTGAGTCAGAAATTTATATATATATATATATATATATATATATATATATATATATATATATATATATATATATATATATATATATATATATATCAAATATAAGGAGCCCATAAAAACGCCAAAATGCAGAAAGTAAATGCTATATTTCAGAGACCAACTGTCTCTCTCATCAGGCAGGTAATGAATGAGAAAGAGTTACAGAAAAGCAGTATTTATACCATAAGGTCCATAGGTCAGACGTTACGTCACTCCAGTTGACAATTTCTTTTTAATCTTCTTCATCGCTGGTTGGAGGAAGATTTTACCTATAATATCTGAGACCCATGCTCCTTTTGAAAGGTTCATCGTATTTCTTTGTTTAATCAAAGCTGATTCCACCATCTGGCTTTTGAACCGACAATTACTGCTATAAATTATACGAGACATATTCCAGTTTATTCTGTGATTATGTTTATATTTGTTAAAAATAGCTGAGCCCTGTTTTCTGTACCTAACTGAACGTTTATGCTGTATTAATCTCTGGGGGAGTGATTCGCCTGTAAAACCTATATAAGATTGTGAGGTCGGTGGTCGAGAATGGAAGAAGTCATATAGCGAAAATAACATTTCCCTTACATCACAGTTGAAAAAGGTGAGACCCACTTATGAAAAATCCCGTCATATTTCTGTCTCTCTTTGTTGACTGCCAGTGTCACCTGATGCCCCGGTTCATTCAACAAAATTTTTTGCTTTTGTGATTTCATTGTAGCTATTTTTACGCGCGTGTTTGCGAAGACTTGCATTGCCAGTTTCAGAGTTAAGGTTCCGTGTTCATTTCACCTTGTTCACGTTTAACAAAAGGCGAGGAGGAGTAAATAAAAATCGTCTTAATTACACCCTGGACTTGGTATTCTGCCTTCATTTTGCTATACTGTAATATTTTTACCCTTTTTCGCTTTATGTTGATGAATATATTAATGATTCAAAACTTTCATTGCGTATGATGTCAAATAATCCTTATATTTTATATTTATATATATATATATATATATATATATATATATATATATATATATATATACATATATATATATATAAAATATGAGGATTATACATATGTGTGTGTGTGTGTTTGTGTGTGCATGCATGCGTATGACGAAGCAGTTATCTGTTATAATTGCCCTTGTGTGTAAGTTATTCCCAAGAGGCAGTGAATGGAATGTGAAATTATATAATATATATATATATATATATATATATATATATATATATATATATATATATATATATATATATATATTATATATATATATATATAATATATATATCACGTAATGCATTTGTTTGAGTGCTTGCTTGCACCTCTGGGAATCGTAAGAAAGATTTCCCGAGTTTCTGTGTAATGACGCCGGATGTCTCTTCATCAATGATGCATTCATTCCCTCGACTATATTTAAAGGGGAAATCGAACTGCTACTGTCTCCCTTTGTATATGTCTTCTTTGTTCGTTGTCATGTTAACTTTTTTCATTTCGTTTTGCGGGATTTTGAAGGGGGGTGGGTGGGAGGGGGAGCTCATACTAGATAGCGTTTTTATCAGTGGACAAACCCAATTACATACCCAGACACATACGTGTGTAAATATGCACAAAGCACACACACGCACATATGTATGTACAGTATGTATGTGTATATATATATATATATATATATATATATATATATATATATATATATATATATATATATATATATATATATATATTCTACTTATTAAAACAAAAGTATCCAAGTTGTTTTCCTGTGTAACTGACCTTCTCTAAGGGAAATTAGCTTCCCACTTTACATTTGTCTTAATCAACCCACGACCAACCTTAGTCCGAACTTCTAGTCGATACGTAATGTGTCTTGGGTCGAGACTCTCTGTCTCGACCCCTTATTGTACTACTGAAACATTTTTTTCAGAGAAATGGGCCTTCATGTATTTTTTTTTTTTTGTTGCTGTATATTTAATCCTCATTATTAAGTGAATGATAATCAAATGCAGCTTCATGTTGATGTAAGCTTCCTCAATGAAACGTAATTAATTTTTTAACATTAAGGGAGCCTTTTTGTTATTTTCTTCGGCCCTGGGCTATGTAAGGACATCAGATTGCCAGTGCTACTGGTCTGGGCATCACAAGAAATTATAATTTCACTTATTCATACTGGTTTGGTTTCTTCGTGCCCATTAAAGCAATGGAATCTTCTGCTAACAAATACATTCTCTGCGACATCTCTTGGAACCGCCACTGTCCCCTCCTGGTCTAAAGTTCCTTCAGAGGTCGAAGGGATTACAAAAGCCTTGGGAGCAGAGGAGGTGTGCTTGCAGCAGCTGTACCCCAGATATAGATCATATTTGATGCAGAGTTTATTTCGCAGAACCAGTCAACCAATTGCAGTTACGATTTAGAAGATGGAGAAGGCTGGTAGGAGTTATGGAAGATAGCAGTAAATAAATATGATTGTAAAAGTGGTGTGAGAGATTTATTGCGCTGACTGAGATTTTTAAGAGTTTGAAAAAATAGGTGATATTGATCTTAGGTGTAACTTCAAGGGCTAATCTGTGGATTTCATTATACTAAGATTGCATGCAGTTCTTCTCATACGTGTATATTTTTGTTCTTACGCTTTTAGATGATGGGGTATCAACAATAATTCAGGAGATCGAATTAATAATGACAAATGAATGACAGATACCCAGAGAAAATAAGTTTTCAGAGTGAATCTAGAGTTGCTGAGAATTAATTGGCATAAGCGCCATATGGTTGCTGAAACATCAACTGAACTTCCCAATATTAAAGGCTTATCTTTCCCAACGAAATGAAGATCCTTTCGTCCGAGCATCGGATGGTACATGTGTCCCTCGGGTCGGGACTTACCGTCTCGAGCCTTAGGCATGTTACTCTCCCTCACCGGGTTGCACAGTGTGTATGTGTGTGTGTGTGTTTTTCTTTCCATCCTCTACCAAGCTTTGGACTCTCTTCCATTTTCTGTTTCCTTGACTCATAGTCTTCCCAGTCTTCAAACGGCAGATATAATTACTTATTACTTAATCCTTCTTTTTCTTGTTAACTAAGGTCATTGGTATTGTGTGTGATCTCGCTTTTAAGACAAAAAAATATTTTCTTTGTGTTTAGAGTAAAATACATAATTGTGATAAATTAAATAAAAATAAAAATAAATTACTATTCCAATTTCATTTCATTATTGTATCCCTTTTTGGGGCAGTTTTATTTGAGATTTTTATAACATGACATCAGACGTTTAATTTAATATATTTCAAATTTTTGAGACCATTTCATGTTATTAAAGTTGCATACTCTTCCATTGAGTGAATTTCTAATAATCCATGGTCAAGCACAGTTATCTTCCTTTCTTCTTAATCTCGCCTGAGGTCTCTCTGGACTACAAAAAGAATATTCACATTTATATTCACTTGTTAAAACAAGATATTGTTATCTTCTGCCCTTCACGGTGAATGACCTTGGTTGCTGTTCTCAGGTTATGAATATAAACCCATCAGTCGATCCGTAAAGGCTGGTTTTACGAGTCTTTTACCGAGTTTGGATAATATGAGAACTTTATTTAATGCGTTGCATATTTCTTAGACTGCTTTCTCAAAATGTTTGGTTCGTGGGGAAGTTTTGTCTTTGGAATCTTTGCATGTTTGTATCGAAATTTAGAATTGATTTTATATTGTTGTGGACGATTTTCGTCAGTGATTTTTGAAATGCATAATTTATCGAGATATTTTCAGCAAATTGTTCTTCAGCTGGTGAGGTTATCATTAGAATTAGAATACTTTCCATTATTTAACTTACAACATTCATTATTATTATTATTATTATTATTATTATTATTATTATTATTATTATTATTATTATTATTATTATTATTCCAGCCACATTCACACAGAATGCAGCAATAACCTCATACCTTCCTGAGCAAGCTCTAAAGGATTAGAAGACTCGTAATATTCAGTTTGATCAAATAAATATAATTCTAGAAAGATTATGCATTAATTTGTTGCATCTGGCAAGAACCGGAATCAGGAATTACTAAAACTCTTGGTTCCTCGTAAATACGTTGTTTACTTTTGAGCGATCGAGCGAGGGAAGAAATGCAAAGAAAACAAGTGACAATCGCCGTTACATTGTTTTCTCAACAGATTCGATATCAAAGGAAAATAATGATATATATATATATATATATATATATATATATATATATATATATATATATATATATATATATATATATATATATATATATGTATGTAATCTCGTAGTGTATCGCCAAGACAGGTTTTTATATATAGTGTTTTTTCTTTCAGTGGACAGTGATTTTCATGAATTATAAACGCTATATTAAAATCATCAAGTCACGAACAGAAAACCATTTCTTTTTTGACAACTTACGTGCTTCCTTCAGCAAATTTTAACAGTGCTTATATTCAGCCTCTGTGTCTCCCGTTGAAATCGCCAAATACAGACAGACTAGCTCGGTAAAATAAAGGGTGTCTAGTCACTACATTTATCATCACTCCATAGTTCCGGTAAACACCGACAGTCGCGAGTCGAGAACGCAGCTCACTATATGCAACCGGCGAGCCAGTGCAATACACCCACCGTCCCCGGTGGTTGGCAGTATACTAGTTAACTTTCTCGCGGGGTACACGTGGTGTGGTGCCAGTCAGCGCATGCGCCGCTCGTGGTTTGTGATGAAAAGCGCCCCTGTTATTTTTACTCGTTTGATCTCTGAATGAAGTGTTGGCAGTTCAGCGGCAAAGATCTTCCTTGCTGAATTATGATTTGTGCTGTTAAATGTCTGTCATTGTTGCAATAAATATTTTGAAGAACCGACGTTCCGTCCAAGATTAAAGAAAACTGTTTGGATTATGGATGCATTAAATTTAATATCGTGCTGGATTGCATTTTGGGGTTCAACCTAATGACAAAATTGCAGAGAGGGGTACGATGGAGATGGCGGACTTACGTTATTTTACATATCTGTGTGTATATATGTACATGTATATACTGTATATATGTATGTATATATATGTATATATATACTGTATATATATATACATATTTATATATATTTATACAAAGTGCTTGTGTTTTCATAAAATTTTGGTGTTCTATATCATGCAGACTTTAAATTTTTGCAGTTAATTTTGAAAAGACTTCGTATTGCTAATTACGTTAACTCTTGGTTGCATACTGGAATGAAGTGACATCTGGCACTATTTTGTAATGAACGTTCAAAACATGTTCAAATTCTTTTGAAATAATCCAAGGCAACGACAGATTGACCTTTGGTCTTATTTTATATATATTCTCTCTTAATTTTTCGCTGGATATGTCATGAACCTAGAATAATTTTTTCGAAGTGTGCTTTTGAAATGCTTTCAAGGTTATCTCAAATATCGCAGATTTTTCCTACGATTTCTGTCAAACTCGAGAAAAGTTCTTATACATTTAGTTTTCCTTGTGATGGTGTTTCGTGATTCCTGAATCATTAACAATTTCTGAGAAAAAAAGTGTAAACATGTAATTTAAGTTCCAGGGGTCCTGGATATTTTGTATGGGACTTGAAATTTAGTAGTTAAGTGTTTATGATTTTCCTAATCTCATGTGGTTTTTAATGTATCTGTGAAATGTGTAGAATACTCAGATAGATGAAGTATGTATAAAATTTGTAGAATACTCACTTCGTGTATCCGAAATTTCTCATGGACAATATCATTGATTTTTACGGTTCGAAGACTGTTTATGATTATCCAAGACCATTTCCGAATATAACTTCCTTAAACTTATGATTTTTAGTTCGTGAAAATTCACATTTTTCGGGACTTGCATAAATGCGAGTTTCCTTCGAATTGTCAAGATCCATAAAAAAACATTGCAAAGCTTCTGTAAAGGGAGTATCAATAACTCCTTGATTATTATTTTCTTTGAATGTCTTTAAAAAATTAAAACCTCCTACTTTCTTTCGAGAAGTCTCACATTTTTTTGCTGACTTTCAGGTGAGATTTCTTTGGGAAAATTTGGAGACACCGTCGATTTTAAATTTCTCCTTTGTAAATATCTCATCAGAAACTTCCCTGGCAACACTTTTTCTCGAAACTTCCAAATCCTATTCTTTTCCCCCCCACAACTTGCAAAGAACTTATTAATTTTAATTATTCCCTTCTCGAGCCGGTGAAGTTATCCTGGCAGTGAATATTGTCAGTTTTTAAAGTGAAGAGCCAAGATGGTAGAATCAAAATCAGTAAGTGCTATAAAAATACGCAATCAATGCCGAAAATTAAAGCCTGGAACACCTAGAGAGGTATTTAATCAATGCCAGCTACTGCAAAGATGCAATCAAGGCCTTTGTCTCGCAGTGGAAACATTGAGGAAAGTAGGAACTTCCAGCTGGTTGAATTGTAGTGTATGAAGGATTAATGACATCGGTTGGCCGTCGAGGTCAACCTGGAGACCATGCTAAGAGTAGCAACCTTTGACCAATCAAGGTCATAGGAAGACATCATCATTATTTCCATAGTATTTCAATGCGATTTTTTTTTTTATTAATTGTCATTATACCTGTTTTTTCATATAGCTTTATTTTAGTCTTAAATCCTCCGCAAAAAATATGCCTCAGATCTTATACTTTAGAATGAAGATTTTGCTCTCTCTAACAGCAGTTTCTATTACCGATCTTGCCCCAAGATCTCGATTGTCGATCGTGTAATTTGCAGACTGCCCACACCCCTTTCCCGTCTCGCTGGCAACAACTGGAGTCTCCATATTATATATTAGGGAGTAACATAGCAGTGATATTTTTTCAGTAAACTCAACATCCAAATATCATTTAGCCTTATTAGTTAATTATTTAGGTTGACAATGAGAATCGAACAGGTTCCCGAAAGCTTTCTTTACAGATTTATCTTACTCCGGATCACAGCTGATCTTCTGGGCAGTTTGTAGTTTTCGTACGTGCAAATATTCATAGCTGGTGGACAGGAAAAGTAAAATTCTTCGGGACTTCGACTTAAACTTGAGTTCCTGTACTTGTCGTATAGACTTAGGCCAAACACCTCGTAATTAAAAGAAAAAACTCTCATAGGGAATTTGATCTCGGCTAAAGAAATATTTAGATTGCCTAGGAAGTAGTTCATCTTCTGCAGACGTAATCAGAACTTCGAGTAGCAGGAAGAATTTTCTGATTTAATGAAGACTGCATAATATATCAGTTTTGAATTCCGCGTTTGGGCTGTGCATGACGCTTAGGAAAGAACAACATTGTACTCAAACATTGTTATGGTGCTGAGATTTTACCTTCAGCGGTTGCTTATTTTATTGTATTTGCTTTAACAACAGATCTCTGTACTGTGCTGAACTGGAAATTAAAGGTGATATTGCAACATCATAGTTACCGAAGCTGAGAATTAGACTTTTTATATAAAATGTTTATGTGGTAACCGGTTATTAAAAGATCTAACCTGCAATAACACACACACACACACACACACACACACACACACACACATATATATATATATATATATATATATATATATATATATATATATATATATATATATATATATATATATATATACTCACATACACACACACACACACACATATATATATATATATATATATATATATATATATATATATATATATATATATATATATAGGATATATGTGTATGTATTAATCACGTTCATAGTAGATTTTTATGATGAGTTGGATTTTCTTAACATCCCCACTCCGCTGTTAAAGAAAAAAAATTTTTTTTCTCTAGAATACAGTAAGAAATTCTGTATAGAATTCCAGAATTCTCATCTGTCAGCATTTTGCGTGTTGAAGTTGTTTTCAAGCTCGTCTTTTAGATGTCGCTTAATTCTGGTTGCTAAACTTGAAATTTCATTTGGATGTAAGATCTTTTTAGCACCGAGTCACTAAAGCTTTTTATGATAATATATCTCTCTTGTAATTGCGGCATATTGTCCTTTGTTTTCCGTTATCAAAGGGCACTTTCTCTCATCAGTAACTGGTTTCTTTAAAAGCTCTTTTTTCCATTACCATGTGACTTCGTTTTCTCTCTTTTATAAATACTATTTCAGCCAGTGGTCAGTTGGACTCAAAAATTCACACCTTTCTCAGTGAGCTGCTGGCGGAGGAAATCTATAATTATTGTGACACCAGAGATAGATCAGAATATGCATAACTGCGTATAGACAATGTGTTTTTGTGGCTTTTATTATAAATATTAACCCGGCATTTGGCTCAAATTTATAGATTAGCCTCAAAGATTCATCTCCCATTGTCCTCCGGTCAAACTGCAGCCCGAGTGTTGATGAGTGATTCTTAGAAAACCCGTCAGATGAACCTGACGAATCTTGGTAAAACGATCTCACAATAATTAGGGTTTGGTCATGTTTTGCTCTCTGAAATAGGGCTGCAGAATTTGGGCGGATAGATTTTATTCTGAGATAAGTTTTAGCCGGATGTTTCCAACCGATATCGCGGTACGAACGAGGTCGAAGACTATTTTAGTTTATTCATTGCATTTCATGCTTGCGTTAGATTGGTTTTCTCGGATGTTGTGCTAAGTGTTGGTGGCTGTACTCTCTCTTTTCTAAGCACTTGAATGACAACGTAGTGGTTGTACTCTCTCTTTTCTAAGCACTTGAATGACAACGTAGTGGCTGTACTCTCTTTTCTAAGCACCTGAATGACAACGTAGTGGTTGTACTCTCTCTTTTCTAAGCACTTGAATGACAACATAGTGGCTGTACTCTCTCTCTTCTAAGCACCTGAATGACAACGTAGTGGTTGTACTCTCTCTTTTCTAAGCACCTGAATGACAACATAGTGGTTGTACTCTCTCTTTTCTAAGCACGTGAATGACAACATAGTGGCTGTACTCTCTCTCTTCTAAGCACCTGAATGACTGTAGCGAAATAGATGCTTTCCTCTCTTTTTCATTTAGCAATCAGTGATATTATGTGTGTATGTGTGTATGTACTTAGTCACCCACTCTCTTTCATTCATTTCTCTGTTTTATTTCACACTCCATTCTCTAGTTTTCCCTTGTCCTCGCCTCATTATTTTGGTAGTAACCCTATCTTGCTTTTTTTTTCTCTCTTCTGTCATATTCCTGTCTCCTCCCCTCCTTTTTGCTTTCATTTTTTTTTGCTTGTATTTCAGAGATTTCTCACTCTTATTTACCCCTTTGCTATTGCTTTATTTTGCTTCCCCCTTCTACCCTGCCTTCTAATCTCATCTCTCACACTTGTGCCTTTGTCTTTTCTCTCTCTCCTTTACCCCTCTTCTTCGTCTGTTTTCGAAATTTAGTGTTCTTGTCCAACAAAGAATATATATATATATATATATATATATATGTGTGTGTGTGTGTGTGTGTGTGTGTGTGTGTGTGTGTGTGTGTATGTATATATGAAATGTGAAATGAAGAGAGAGAGAGAGAGAGAGAGAGAGAGAGAGAGAGAGAGAGAGAGAGAGAGAAGCAGCAGTTTTTTTCTTTTTTTGTTTCCACACAAACGTCAAAATGTCAAAGCCACTCACGCAATGTTGATTCATTAGCAAGATGATTGATATGGGAGGAAGTGTGGTTTTGTTTTTTTTTGTTTTTTGGGTTTAAACAACGAAATCATTTCCCTTTCATCTATTCATTAAACTGAACGTTGATTTAATATTTCTTTTGTGTAACTTCGAGTTCGGAGTTTGCATTTTGTATGTGTTTTCAGAAATCTGATCTCCATCATTTTCGGGCACAAAGGTCGTGGAAAGGGCAGTCAGACTTCTGCCGTGTTTGGGAAGAAGAAGAGTTTGTTTGTTTATCTTTTAACACTAGCTGCTTAGCACCTTCGTAAGATGATCCTAAAGAGATCTTACATTGCATTACATTTAGGTGCTGATATTAATGGATGAGTATCAGATTGGAAGGTAACCTACACTTTTTGTGAAGCAGGACTGCATAAAACAAAAGCGTTCTTTTTTCAGTAGTTATGAGCAATTTCAGCTTCATTTCTAAAGATATTTTGATTATTATTTGTGGGTCCATTTATTGGATAATTTATTTTCATGGTTAGATTAATTGTTGTTCTGTGAAAGAGAGTATATGTATATATGTATGTATATATTTAATATATATATACATATATATATGTATGTATGTATTATGTATATGTACATATATGTGTGTATGTATATATATACTCTTGCGTGCATGTGAACGTGAGTGTGTGTGTACATTTTAGCAAATAATGCGTTTCCGGAGCGTGTTGTTGTGACACCATTTGAGGATTTAAGCCAATCATGCTGAAAGAAAGGAGAAAACAGCATAATAACACCACTAATTTACCTCCGAAATGCTAAAAAATGTCTTGTTATTTCACCTTCCATCAAGAAAAAGCCGAAGGAAAAATGGAAAAGAAAAATGACAAGAGTAATTAGAGGGCGAATCAGCTAGGTAAAATTTCCCGGTGCTATTGACACATTAATTAGTCATCGAAACAAACTCCCATTTCGTTTTTATAACTCATGATGCTGGGATCAGAAAGCACGCTCAACATTTCGGTAAGTTCAAAACGGTTTAAAATGGTGGAAATCCAGTGGTCTTCGTGAGGGTATTACTACTTTAAAATGCCAAGCGCCCCTGCCTTTACTGTCTGAACAATATATGAGGATTTTCTAGGGATGGAAGCTCCCTGAATCGGTTCATGTTACTGTTTACTCTTTTTTTTTTTAGAGAATAAAGGTATTAATAATTATATATATATTTTTTATCTTACTGCTGGTACATTTTGAAATGGGCATATGCCAAAACCGGGCTGGCATCCTTGGACCATAACCCTTCCTTCAACAAATTCGTCAGCACTTCTCTTCAGATATCCTGTGAACTCAGGTAGTGACAGATGGACGCAAACAGACATATACCCACTTCCAGATTCTTGCTCATTCAAACAGCAGTAACTAGTAAATACAGTGATACTGAGAATTGTTCAGCTTTCGTGTGCTCCACCCTTCATTTGTGACGTCACGCCTCCCGCACCCCCTCCTATCCAATATGTCTCCCATACCTCCTCCATTACCCCCTTCGCCCACCCATATTCCTTATGCCCAAGAGCAAACAAAAAACGTGGATTATTGCTCTGTTACATAGATCACTCGGAAGAAGAATAAAATGTAGAAAAAGTTCGAGCAGACTTATGCAACGTGTGTCTGGAGAGAGAGAGAGAGAGAGAGAGAGAGAGAGAGAGAGAGAGAGAGAGACTAAATATGAAAATGTCTCCTCGCGGAACCTTCCAGTGGTTCATCAAGTTTATGGCTAACATTATAATCCCTGGGCTAAAAAAGAGAAGTTATTATTTCTTGCCCTTCCATATAAATGCCCCTCCGAAATTGCCAAGGAGCGAAAGTTGGTCACCGGGGGAGAAGACTTCGTTCATAACCTATGCTTCTTTTCGGTCTCTCGTTCCTGTTGGATTGCGAGAGTGTTATATATATATGAATACCACGTGGGTGACTGTAGCTTCTGAAATTGGGCGAATGTTATTACCCCGAGCAAAGCCGGGTGGAAGTTATGGTCATTACTTCCGTATTCTGTCTGTGCGAGCGCGTGTAACCTTCTCTCTCTCTCTCTCTCTCTCTCTCTCTCTCTCTCTCTCTCTCTCTCTTTTTTTTTGCAGTGTTTGAAGAATAAACACGTTGGTATTGTTTACCCCAAGAAAAAATTATACATTTAAACTTCATACAGAAGAGGCAACAACTTTTATGTGAGTCTCCTATGACCAACATTACAGATTTTAAGCGGCTTGTTTTTAAGCCTCAACCGTTGGAGAATAACGTTCTAAAAGTTTTTATTTTTTTTTTTTTTGTTTCTCTCACCTGTTCCTCGACTTATGCTGTAGACTGGTATGTTTCCTTCATTTACCTGTGGTTTTAACGCCGGTTTACGATGCTAAATCGTTCTGTCACAAGACCGCTTATACTGATTGTGAAGGCTGTTGTAATTGGAGTTTAGACAAGTTTATCTTTAAAAAAGTTTTTTAGGGCCAGAAACTAAACCATCCTTCAAAATTGGCAAATACAGACTTTTTTTGTTTATTCAGCAATGCCGGATATTTACGTCCGGAAGAAATACTGAGGATCAATGAGCATAGCCTTAATTTTGAGTCTTTGGCCGAGTGGTCTTTGAATATTTTAGTTAAAAGGAAATTTGTTCCCTAATAGAAATAGGTAATTTAAATTCTCCATAGTTGGAAATGATTCCATCACATGAATTTTCCATATTTGTTCATGTTGTACCGTTCAGTTCCAATATGAAAATGACAACTCAATCATTGAAGTTAATTCTTCCAAAAGTATTTTAATGATATTTCAGTGATGATAATTACAATTAGAATGATTTTTCAATTTTTTTTTCATTTTAAACAGACGGTTTTCCTTCCAAAATTTTTTCAAATTTTGAAGGTAGAAAACATGTTTTTTTTTTTTTTGACAATTCAACCATTGTAGTTAATTCCCCCAAAAGTATTTTAATGATAATTCAGTGATGATAATTACAAATAGAATTATTTTTTTCATCTTAACAAAACCGTTTTCCTTCCAAAAGTTGTTTTAAAATTTTGAAGGCAGAAAACAGAACTTTAAGTCATTCCTGTCGCAATTTTAAAAATGTTTTCTCCTTTGTTTTTGCTTTAAATTAAATCATTGCTAACTAATTATTTTATTGCCTGCGCTGTAAACACCACACGTTTCCCTGCTCGCTGAAACTGATGTGATAAAAGAAAATGAAAAACTACCGAGTTCTCGTCACACCGCAGTATAACATATTATCATCGATAACTGCTCATGAAATTTATGCTCGCCTGTCAAATATTTTCAGCAGCAGGAGAGCTGTATTTGTTTGGCAGCTATTTGACATATTAGCTCCATTCCTCAGTAATTAGTTATCAGTTTGCTGTCATTCTCCAAATTCTCTGACAAAACTGATGAACGATACACTCCCCACATTTAACAGCATGAATATTAAATGCCATTCATGATATGCGGTCCATTTTTTTATATATATATAAATATTTTAGGTCTCGAAATGGCCAATATAAACGCATCGTTGAGAGGATTAGTTGGGCCTCTCTTGATATACTACCTTGTGGAATGACTAACAGAAGAGTGAAGGGAATTTCGACAGCTTCATTCATGCTGCCACTAATGATATTAAGAATTATAGAATCAAGCTAAAATCAGTTATGGTGTCCTGTTAGAAATACAAGTTTCCAAACGTCAGTGGGGATAAAAATGTTTTGAAAAATAAATATTTAATTTTGTCATTATTTTAAAAATTTTTGAAAATAAAGACTTAACTTTACCTTTGAGGAACTTCAGCTTGTATCTGCTTATCTCCATTCATCTAAAATATCCTGTGGTGTTACTTAAAACGAGGCAATGAATGCCATATCATTGTTCGGATAAGAAATAATAAAAGATATGATTTTTGGCACTACGAAATAAGTAACCCTAATTTTTATAAATCCCAGATTTTTTTTCCATGAAGTAATTTATCTTTTTAAGAACACTGAGTTCTCGAAGATCATTTGGTTTTCTGACGTTATTTCATTTGGTTTTTACCTTAACAGAAGGAACATACTGTGCGAATACCCTGATCTGTTGTTTTCTCAATATCTATTTTTCATTTCTGGGAAAGAGGTCATTAATGAATATTCCCAAAGAGGATATAAGTATTCTACGGGTGCTGGTTTAAGGAGTGCTAAATATATTGTTCAGTGGAGGGTAAATAAAGAAATCATTCGCGTAATTGCGCCGGATATTTATGAAACCCTGAAATACAGTTTTGCAATTCAAACTGAACCACTTCTGCACCAGGTAGAAGATGTATGATAATCTCAACACGCGTGAAGGAGATGAGGCAGGCACGCATTGCATTCACTTGAAAAGAAAAGTCTGCTTCTCGCAGGCGCACATTTCTGTGTTCAAATGTATATTCTGCTGGACTCCATACTCTTGCTGCAGTCAGGGATTGCTTCCTCACAAATCCCCGCGAGTAATTCCTGTACCTTATGGCAGTACGCGTTTCTGTTTTTTTCAAATCGTAAATAGTGGAATACATTTAAATGGGCTCCGATGAAACTGGAAAGTGTCCAGGTGTTCCTCACTGGCATGGCAGACGTGAGAAGGGTTCCTTCGGCTCGAAGTACCGAGCCTAGAGAGAGATATTCGGCACTAAAACGTGAATGATTTTGGTCCATGCAAATTGAAGGAATATCTTCATTGCAAAATAAAGACGCGTAGCTTTTGCCTTTTAGATTCCAACGTGCAATCCGCCGAGGTTTTCATCGGCGCGGTGGGATGCAAGGATTTAATACATAACATTATATTTGGTTTCCTTTTAAAGCTGTTGGTACGACTGGTGGTGGTAACGGAAGGATTCTTCAAAATCAGATCTCAGTGTGTGTTATCCAAGTATCGTTCAGCTTCAGTATTATGGCATTTTCGTATAATATACATACGTGTATGTACATATACATGAATTTATATATATATGTATATTATATATATACATATATATATCCTTTTTTTCTAAAATATTCTCTGATTATTTTTCATTTCTGTCGTGATGGTACCTTAAATTGTAAGACCTGATCTAATTTCAAATCAGATGTACGTACATATATATATATATATATATATATATATATATATATATATATATATATATATATATATATATATATATATATATATATATATATATTTCCATCTTGCTAAAACATTCATTAATTGTATTTCATTTCTGTCGTGATGGCACCTAAAATTGCAAGACCTGGTCCAATATCAAATCAGATTTCCATGGTATTGAATAAGCATCCCTATTTTGAACGCAATGCTGTAATGCCTGACAGATTTTGACGCAAGCGCCTCTATGCATCATTTTATGCTCCCATCCAAGACCCCAGATGCTTCATGCGGCGTACATTTTTGTTACATTGTTAGAACGCTCATGAATTTATGAATATTTTCAATCATACGACTATTTCATTGCACCCAGTCGATGTTGCCGCGTCTTCTCCTAGTCCTCTCCTGTCTCCTCGTATATTTCTTCATTCTACTCTATCTTCTCCGTGCTGTTTATTGCATACCGTTCGTTCTTGGGCGAAGGCATTTGGATTCATTTATGCAGAGCAATCGCATTTCGTATTTTCCCCCCCGTGAAAATTCAATCTGAAATTCGTGCACGCGACAGGAAGAACGAGAGAGAAAAAATGCAGTTGCAGTGACATTGCAAGTTCCCTTCATCCGCCACTGTTTGCAAACGATGCCTAGAGAGAGAGAGAGAGAGAGAGAGAGAGAGAGAGAGAGAGAGAGAGAGAGAGAGAGAGAGAGATGTGATTGGTTGTTGTTTGCCATTTAGGTTTACAATTTGGAAGATTATCAATAAGTATTTTTCCTAGAATCTCTCTCTCTCTCTCTCTCTCTCTCTCTCTCTCTCTCTCTCTCTCTCTCTCTGGGGAAGCCTTAGTCTTGGCGCCACCTAAATGAGAGACTTCTGGGAATTGGAAGAATTGGTGTAGCTATTTAAGACTTCTTGTTATTCAAGTTGGGGGGGCTTCTATTTTCATAATTTTGTTCGCGAAGGTAATTATGATTTTTTTTTTTTTATCGTCTTCGTAATGTCTGATATCGCTTATATATTTTTACAAGGCATTGATATATTTTTTATCGTTGATAGTATCAGTATGTTTTTTCATGTATTTTCATTTCTTTCTCATTGTCAGTGCATTTTCTTTTTATTTTTCACAGTGCATAGATATATTTTTCACTGTTAAGAGTGAACAAATTTTTCACTTTTTTTTTTTACCTCGATTGTACATTTTTATCACTGTCAAAATTTTTTTTTTTGCTTTTCACAGCTGTCAGTGGATGTTTTCAACTGCTTGTATGTTCGTAAGTATTATGCTTCCATCCTAATATATACACACACGCATACATATATATGTATACATACATATATACTGTATAAATATATATATATATATATATATATATATATATATATATATATATATATATATATGTGTGTGTGTGTGTGTGTGTGTGTGTGTATGTATGTATATATATACAGTGTATATTTGTGTTTATATGCCTGTGCGTATGTTCGTTTGTGCATCCTCATATCATTGCTTTCTAATATAATTGTTCCTTCAGTACTACTGCCTTCGAAAAAATATTTAAGTGTCATACCCTTAACTAAGCATTAGTTTATTTCGCCGTTAGATATGGGATGGGTAATATACTTCCTAGTAAGGATTTATATTACCTAACCTACCTTATCGGCAAAAAGTCTTAAAAGGAAAATTAAAGAGCCATAAAACTCTAATACAAAAAAAAATTATCGAAATAGACCAGGTCGGGACAAATTCCTGCCACCCACCGAATTTTAAGACCGCAGGAGTAAAACGGGAGAAATAAAATTACCCAGAAAATTCAAATACCTCCGAATTTCAACCTCTGTCATGACCAGATGGCCTACGAACAACACTTCCAGACGACCTGTCCAAACGTTTGACTGGTTCCTCTCGATAACAACCCTTTGTGGAAATAAGTTCCAGACGCCGGCATATCCGAATCCATGGGGAGGGAGATTTGTACGGTTTATCGTTACTGCAGTTGCAAATAGGGTGATGCAATAGTAATCAATTGAAAACAATTTTTTCCATCTTTCGCACGCTCAAGGGGAAGAGCGTCAACTAGCTGCAGGTGAACAATGCCTTGTATTTGAGGGAAAGCTCCCTTGTCAACTAGGTGCAGGTGAACGCTGCCTTGTATTTGAGGGAAAGGTTCCCTTCGAGGAAAAAGAAAATAATGAAAGAGAGGAAAAAATGGGAAAGCCATTTTTTTCCGAGCAGAGGTCTCCTAAGTTGTCCTCACCATCTTAACACGGGTGCCATCGTGTTTTCCATGCAGATGGCGGGGTTAATCTCCTAGCCAGGTGTATTTGTGTGTGTGCCTGCCTTGGACTGATGTGAACGCGACCTCCTCCTCCTCCTCCTCCTCCTCCTCCTCCTCCTCCTCCTCCTCCAACCTGTCCGTCTAGATGCCGAACGCAGACAATCTGGACAGAGACCCTTGAGCCCCAGCTTTTCCTTTTAAATGTCGTCTCCTGATGATCAAACGGCCCCAACTTCTTTTCTCCATTCATCCTTCCTCTATTACATTTATCGTGGATTTTATGGTTTCGTTCTGCTTATTCCACTCGTGTTAGGAAGTGATTTCTAGTCAGATTTTGTGATCATCTCTTCTAAATTATTTTTATTTTTTTTTAATAAATCTCTCTTTCCCTATATTTTGACATGATAGATTTCCTTATCCCTTTGTGCGTTAGGTGACAGATTGTCTCACGGTTGTAATTCTAAGATGTTTCACTGAAATGGAATTCCATCATCCTTATTTATTATCATTTTTATAATATGCCTCAGGATATCGTTCAGCTTCTGGTCCATCGTCCTTTTCTCTCTCTCTCTCTCTCTCTCTCTCTCTCTCTCTCTCTCTCTCTCTCTCTCTCTCTCTCTTCTTTCCTTCTTATTTTGTGAATTTACCTCTGGAAGTGCTGCCGTGCAGCCCGTTCCCTCTCGTCCTGGTGGTGCCCCCACCCCCACCACCGCCTCCACCACCACCTCCACCACCACCACCACCGCCTCCACCACCACGTCACCCAGGCCCCTCTCCGCCTCTTTCCAATTCAAGAAAGGAGGAGATCACGACCATCACCCCTCGTTCCCTTGGAAGGACGACGACGACCTGATACGACCTTTAGCCTAATCTCGAAGGAGTTTCTCATGGCTTGACTTTGATGCTGCTGGATCCTGGAAGTTGGGGCTTGACTGGAAAACTTCCAGAGGCTTTCGGAAGTTGCCGAGAAAGAAAAGAAAAGAAGAATTGAAGAACAAAGACCCCGGGAGAGTTAAGGGGGATATGAGAAAAATTCATTTGTACTCAGGTTTAATGGAATGCAACAGTAGGGCTATAGATTGTGGAAAACAGCGGTTAGTTTGCACGATGGAAAACATCTGTAATAGTACACTCTACAAAAACTCTAAAAGAATCATCGTCATCAAACTAAGTTGTATACGTGTATATCACGCGTACATTCTTTGACTCTTGAATCGTGGTTGAGCCCCGTGTTGGCAAAATATCCTCATTAGCTGCTTTATACACCAGCTCATGTGACACATCCGCAGCATGTCAGACCGTTTGACAAGCACTGCGTCATTCAGGCACGATTTTCCTTCGCGGATGTTGAAGCCCTTTCTTTCCAATGTTTATTTCACACCCTGTATCCAGTACTTTCTGGGTATTTCTACCCTTCGCATATATATATATATATATATATATATATATATATATATATATATATATATATATATATATATATATATATATTATATATATATATATATATATATATATATATATATATTTATATATAAAGATTCATAAAATGCGTGTATGTACTGATTTTTTTCAAAGTACTCGCATAGAATAGAATGTCTAGATAATATTTTTTGTTTACAAGATTCACAAGTTTTCTCTGAAAACTGTGTACCCATCACGAGTTTCACTGTGAGGTTGTTTTCGCGTGTATCATACATACGTGCACAAATCATATGTTTGTGTGTGTGTGTGTTTGTGTGTGTGTTTGTTTGTGTCTACACGAGCTTGCGTGCTCACTATTATACCGATCTGACCACAAAGACTCCCGTTATTGGGCTGCATCTGCTTGTTTGTCAAGAGATTATCGCTCCTTGTGAATCGGTCTTGCGTCAGTCGGCGGAGTTTGGAAAACAATTATCAGTACACACTGATTGCTGAAGCCTTGTTAGCAGAGAACTGTAATCCGCCATTAGGGAGACAATAACAGCGCTGCCCTTTTATCAAATTCAAAAGGCTGCCATTTAAAATAGGGCTAAACTAGATGTACCAGGATGTTTCCTATTTATTTTTAGTCTGCGAGGCATCGTTCGAAGGTGAAATTAAGTTTATTGTGTATTGTCTTCAGAATTCAATAGTCCACCTAACTTCAGCCCAGAGTTGTGCAAAGAGTTTTTGTCCCATCAGTACAAACCATGTCTAACTCGGCGCTTTATCGAAGACGAGCGAGTAACTATGAAATTATTTCATGAATTGTGAACATGACCTTCAGTCAAATGCTGTTGTTTAATTGAAAATTTGAAATCTGTAGGCTGCAGCTCACGCGCATGTATGACTTTTTGAAAACTTTTACGGAGCCCGTGGAAGTTAACTGCCATGGAGAGGTGATAGAGTAAAATATTCTGTATGTCTCGATGAGGCTGAGGAAGGAATATTTGGCTCGGTTAATTGCCAGTGCAATATTCATTCATGTGAAAGGAATAATTTTATGTATATCGACAAGCAAGGGAGTTGATTTCCTCTTTTCTATTGATGTAGACTTCAGAATGCTGAGGAGTGGGTATACAGGTAGAAAAGTCATTTTTTAGGGATGAAATAACCTCCCAAATATTGTAATGAGCGCCAGAAACTGAGATTGCTGGTGTGGGTGGGAGGAAATTCATGCTGGTCTCACGCACGTAAAACCAAAAATGTGAAAACGGAATTGGAAATGTGAAAGAGAAGGAGGTTTAATGGACATCACACTTTCACAACCAGTGTAACACATTTCAGAATAAGGAACCAATTCTTGAAGGAACTCCTCGTCCTCGAAGCAGGCTACCATATCACCTGTTAGAAGCAATGCAAATGCTTCCAACAAGGAAATTCAGTATCAGTGTGATTTCTCTCTTGGAAACCGGTTTCAACAGTCTTTTGGTACCTGCTCGGAGTTGAAGTGAAAAACATGTAATTGATTTCAAAATTTAACTGTCAGGGGTAAATCCTGTCCAGTTAATTCTATTTTGGGATATTTTGATACAGATTTAGTAGGCATTTTTATGTGTGTGATGTGTATATATATATATATATATATATATATATATATATATATATATATATATATATATATATATATATATATATATATATATATATATATATATGTGTGTGTGTGTGTGTATTATATATATATTTATGTATATATATAATTATGTGTTTATATGTATATATGTACACTATGTATATTGTGTATATATATGTATACTGTATGGCATTTTTTGCGTAATATTCTAGTAAAACAGTGCTGTTTCTGGTAAATGGTAAGGCTAGTGTAAAGGCGTATCCCCATGCCCCATCCAAAACCAAACTATCTCTCATTTAAAAAAATATTAAATCTTACTCATGCCCTGTATCATAAGCGTCAGTATAACTTGGCAGAGCTGGGTATAATATAATTTTGGAAATCCCCCCGATATTGCTCAAGCAGAGCATTGCACATGGCTCCTCAAATAAACTCTTCAAGTGAATTTACCTCCTCAACAGGTTTTTAAGTGTTTCATGTAATGGTTTTACATTTGTTACTGCATTTGATCGCCCAGATTGACTCACTATACCAGTAATCCAGTCTTCCACTCCACATATACCTCAGCTATCCTCTTTTGGTTTATATTCGGTGTTGATATGCTCTCTCATTGGCTCAGATTAGTGAAATTTTGTCAGAATCTTTAACATTTTCAGTTATTCAGATTTTAATATTCATGAAGAAATTTGATTTAGTTGATGGAATATAAAAATAAGCAAGTAATGAAAATACAAAAATTTATGGCGTTTAATCAGTTAAAAAATTAAAATTAAAATAATTTTACTTCACTTATTGTGATTTTTAGCATTACTTACATTTTTTTTATTGTGCTAATGGAAGCATGAGTAAGTGTATTTAATGGGTGTGTGTGTGTGTGTGTGTGTGTGCGTGTGTTCTGGTGTAAAAGTACGTCTTTACATATTTTTTTTAATTCATTTTTTATTCATTTAATTTAATCCTTTAGGCCATCCCTATGAGAGCTGATATTCAACTCAGAGTTCTGATTAAACTATAATTAATAATAATAATAATAATAATAATAATAATAATAATAATAATAATAATAATAATAATAATAATAATAATAATAATAATAATAATAATAATAATAATTTGCACAGAAATTTTGATATTCAAGGTCTTGTTGAAATGAAAACCACGAATTAAGCTAAGCATTCTGCTTCTCGACTTATCATCTTCCATCAGATGTTTTTCACTCATTTTGTCCATAACGACCTCATTCTCCCTCGTCTATCGAAATGTGAGTGTTGAAACTGGTTCAGATTTTTTATGGAGATTTCCCACTAAATCTTTCAATTGTAATTCCTTGCAACATATTAGAATTCACCTGCTTTTGAGCGCATGTATAATTGATGGTTTCTTTGTGTTCACGAACGGGAACAGAAATTGCAATTATCTTGTTCAATTCTAATAGATTTTTGTAGTTTTATTTTATTTTCAATTTGACCACCGCGATTTACTTGGGATATGAAAAGCACATGCATTGGTGTTGTCTGGAGTGATATTCATAAATTCTTTTTCTTTATGTTATCATTCTTATACTCCGCATTAAGTCTCAAGTCTTTAAAAAGATGAGAATGATCTCGAAGGATATTATATGGGAGAATAATTACTTTTTTTGTATATTGTTTCTTGGTTTTAATTATCATCAAACGTCTTTTTACCGTTCTCAGTACACCGTCTAATGGGTATCAGGATATTTTAATTTATTGCCTGTATTCCTAATTACTTCTGTTTCATCAATATAAGCTAATCAACATACTCTCTGTCTTCTTAAAAACATGGATGGGAATAATGATTTCTTTACTACATTGCCGTAGTATATCCTCTGTGTATTTGCCAGTATATCCTCTTATGTATTTGCCAGTGCAAGAGTGATAGTGTACAATCATTTTCCATTTCTTATCAAATTTTATCTATAGCACCATTTTATTTAATCTAGTAAAGAAAATTTATGCATATATACATTTATATACATATATTTTATATATCTTTATTTATGACAGATTTTAAGCCACAATAATTCACTTTACCTTGGGATGTACCTACACCCAAAGGGAATTTTGGTTGATACGTGTTTCTGCCCTAGCCAGGATTCGAACCTGTGCCTTTTGGTTCAGATCAAGTGGCAGATATTCGACCTAATCCCCTTGGGTGTAAGTTAATCCCAAGGTAAAGTGAATTCGATGTGAAGAGTTATTTTTGGCTTGATGTTTGTGATAATAAAAAGTTATGCGTGTGTGAGTGACAAAACTATCAAAATATACACGTATATATATATATATATATATATATATATATATATATATATATATATATATATATATATATATATATATATATATATATATATATATATATATATATGCATATTCAAAGTATCATAAGGGAAGAATTTAAAACAGATATATTCTCGACCGGTCGCACCCCAAATATATATGTATGCTAGGATAACAAACAGTACAAACTTACAGACAAACACTTAAAATGGTAGGCTGGGTTAGCCTCATTATTACATTATAATAAAAGGTAAGCATGGTAATTACAGGTATATTTTTATTGACTGGTATCTGACTCCACGCCAGCGTTAGTTTATACGAGTATTAAAAAATTTACGGTTAATTCTTTTTGCTGCCAGTAAGACCAAACTACCCGCACTTGTTTTATGTCAGTGTTGTGGTCCAGCTGAATTCAAACTCCATTCATGGCTCGGTAGATTTCACTAGCAAAACACGATCTTATTATCCCTGTGAGCATAAGAATGGGGGATTTTTGGGGGATCCTGTGGGTCTGCATATTGACAGCAGCCACTGTCTGATACCCCCTGGTCCTAGCCTGGGTGGAGGAGGACTTGGGTGCTGATCATAAGTGTATATGTTTGGTCTTAAAAGGGTTGCTTCCTATTTCAACTTTTCAGCTCCTTATTATATGTGTATTTTATATATTATTTGTTTAAATCAATGGAGCAAGTGTCTACATTTCATGGATATATATATATATATATGTCTCTCTCTCTCTCTCTCTCTCTCTCTCTCTCTCTCTCTCTCTCTCTCTCTCTCTCTCTCTCTTGAACATCTTAATTGTCTATTTTACATCCTGAACAGTCACTTTCAAAGGCACCCCTCCCACTCGTGGATCAATCAGCTCCATCTACCTTTAGCCAAACTTGAAAATTCTCACTCCATTGGCCCAGAACTGCATTCTCTTCAGACAGCATCTCTCCATTTGTATTTGTATTCTGAGATCCATTTGCTCATTAACCTTTATCTCTGCACTCACTTCACTGTAAAACAAGATCTGACCAGGACAAGTTACCTGCCTTTGATATAAGTTTGATGTGTACAAAACCCTAGAAACGCCTAGTGAACGGTTGTGGACCCCTTACTGGGAAGAAATGCCCCTTAAATTGCTGATAGCTCTTGTGAGATCAACACATTGACTCTATAGTTGGCCGAGAAATAGAAACGGCAGGTTTAGTGAAAGTCACTAAAGGACCAGGGGTATGTGGCGTGCAGCCCCATTCTGTGCTATTAAAGCTAAATACGGAGTAAAGAATAGATATCTAGAGAGAGAAATTCCCTCAAGAAAGATTTCCCGCATCCCAATTTCACCGCCAGCGTAACGTTAGGAGAAATTCCCCCAACCTCCTGGAGGGAGAAGATTCTGAACAAATTATCCCTGAAATCCCCATGTAATTCCCCGGTGTCATCCTCACGGCCGCCCCACCGACGCAAGTCCGCTCACCGGGAAAATCCCCTCCCAGCCCGAAAATACCAGGTCTCCGAGACAAAAGGAAAAATAGACGAATTACTGGGTGACTAAACAACAGGATTGTTTAGCTTGGGGGCCGAAGGGTTGCGGAGGGCTTAATGGAGAAAGAGAGATTGATGGAGGACGGAAGAATTGGGGGGAAAATAAGGAAGTGAAGAAGGAATAGATGGTCAGAAGATATTGAAGTCGTGGAGGGAACGCACCATTATTAAAATAAATCGTGACATACAGATTTAGGTGAGACTAAAAAAATAAAAGCATTGACAAGGGTTTTTTAATGAGAAGTTTGCACTTCGAATTAAATGTGAACTGAGGAAATGAAGTAAATTGGAGGATACAAAAAAACATAGAACGGTCCAAGAAAGCGAAGAATGAAATTTAAACTCTTTTACCGATTCACTTTTGCAAACTGACGTCACATGATGAGGAATTCAGACTTACAGGAATAGGAGTTAGAGATAAGAGCGATGATGAATGGAAAGAGAAAATATGGAAGAATTACAGGAAAAAGAAAGAAAGCTGTGTATTTTCTTTAGCATAAATGTAGGAAAGCAAACATTTGGTACCAGCTAAAATGTTTACATCCCAAGTTCTCTTTTGCCAAGTATTTATAATTTATTTTTTCACGATCAACTCAATCGTATTTTTTTCCATTTAGGTACAGTGACCATTTCTCTACAATTCTGACCTATTGTGGCCCATCACCACTGAACTGGGGAGGGGGTGGGGGAAGATGAAGCTCCTGACATTCATTCGTTCGTCGAACAAAAAAAAAAAAAAAAAAAAAAAAAAAAGATGTACCCATATTCAAAATATTACCACATCTTACTGCTTCCATGCAAAGCCCCTCCCTCACCATTCCCATACGACTTATTCAAATCACACTTGAAGCATGAAGACAGTGACAAAGGATGTCTTAGAGGAACGTGAAAAATCGAGGTTATATTTACGATTTGCTCGAGAGGCTCGGAAAAAATTCCGAGCGCGAGACAATACACCCGGATTCGCCGCTTTCCATTTCCCCCATAATGCAATTTATGCAAACGCGGACGTGTTCAAATCTCGTCGTGAATGTGACCGTGAGAAAGCGGGCTGTTTGTTAAGTTCTCGCTCAGATTTTAGCGAAGCGCGTTTCACCGGTTAAAAATAATAAAATGTTTCATTTTGACTCTCGCATTTGATTGGGGCTAAGTGTGAGACGTTGCACAGCCGTGGAAAGAAGTGAAAAATCACGCGACAGCGCCGACGTCGCTCGTCAACGCTACAAAACAAGCGGGTCGGTGTCTCTCCAGACAGCATTCTTGGAAATCGTCCATCTTAGGTTTTACTGCAGTGTCAAAGGAGACGCCATCTTTTATCGCCGCACTTAAAAACAGGCACTGAATGGTGCCCTTCCGTGGCATTCATGCTGAAAGGTACTGAAATGACCCAGTATCTTAACTGGGCACTCGGTGGGGAAGCTTACTTGTTTCACTTACGATCAGCACCAGATCGCCACATAAAAAACGTGGATTGGAAATAAAATGAGAAAACGAGGTTTTTGCGACTTTTCTTTACAGGTCGTTCTGTCTTGCATAAATTATGGTTTTACGCCGGGACTGTAATGATTTCAACTGACTCGTTCAGACTTAAATTTATCACCTCACATACTGTGATCCTTGTATGTGACTCTTGTGTCAGTAGAATCTTTTGAAAGTCACAGAATTGAAGGCAGACTACTAACATGTAAAATGAACGGTGGACCACCATCTTTAGGGCTGCTTTGTTTGAAAGGAAAAATAAATAAATTGATAATTCATGTTCAGCGCCTTATTATCATAGGACTCTGAGAATCTGATTATTTGCTTCTGTTGTACTTTATTGCTCTGCCATGACTGCTGGCAAGATTCTGTTGCCTTTTGTAAACTTTATCTCTGGAACAGCTTTCCTAGTGCTGCTGTAGAAACCGGGACTCAGAGTTTATCAGAATTTGCCAGGTTAATTTAAAGACACTTGCTACTGTGCTTTAAAGTTTTCTGGCTTATTTTACAACTGGTGTCTAATTATTTGTTTATTTACGTATTGAAATGTAATTACCTGTTATTAATATAATATGTATTATACATGATTTTCCTGTAACCTGGCTTCTCTATTTTTCCCTTGTAGGCATTCTATTCTAGATAAGCCTACTTAACAAGTTAGTGATTCCCTGTTTAAGTTAAATTTAGCTAGTGAATGTGCAATGCTATATTAAAAGTAATGTAAAAATTATCATTATGAAAAATAACTGGGCTGTAGTATTGGATAAGCCTACTTAACAAGTTAGTGATTCCCTGTTTAAGTTAAATTTAGCTAATGAATGTGCAATGCTATAATAAAAGTCATGTAAAAATTATCATTATGAAAAATAACTGGGCTGTATTAAAAGTAATTGGAGAAGTGCGAGAGCCGTAAATTCAGTAAGAATCTCTTCTGAAACGGTAAATAGGAAAACTTTCTCGTCACAGTTAAGTAATAATAAGTTAATGAGAGCGATTGCATTGTCGATTGGTATTAATTTTTTGTGATCCGGCAACAAAATACAGAAGCAGTAAAACCCTTGTGTCATCACTTCCCAATCATCCGTTCAGGTAATTCCTTTAGGTTTTTACTTTAGATTATAGTTATTAATTTTTCCTGGCTTTTTTATTTTAATTTGTCGCAGCGGGTTAATTGGTTGTACGATCTTGTCGTTTCGAATTCATGTCTTTATAAAACCGCACGAATCCAATGATAGATTTGTTCATTTAAGAGACTTCTGGAGATCCAGTAGTCTGAATGAATTATATTCTTAAGTTATGATTAAAACGTTCTCAGGATGAAGTGTAATTTTTACAAATGTGAACTGCTTCCAGTTCAAGTTTGCCTGAAAGACATCCACTTTAAAACGCTAGTACAGTTTTCATACAATATTAATGCTAAATTCACTCATCACTCTAATCGAGCAGAACCATATTACTATACAGCTCATCTCATCTCCAAACCACAAATCGTCACCTGTAAATTGCTTCAAAATTGTCATCTCTCAACTGGCGCCAGTTCAGTTACTTCACGGGTTTCCATTGCACAGGGAGAAGCCTCAGTTAGTCCTAATTAGGGGATGTTTACAGCAGCGATGTCATAATCCAATTAGCGGCGCGAAGATTTAGAAAATAAAAACACAAAATTGCATGTAAATCATTTCAGTATTTATTGAGGTCTCTCTCTCTCTCTCTCTCTCTCTCTCTCTCTCTCTCTCTCTCTCTCTCTGTGATATGCATGAATAGAGAGAGAATTGGTTGGTAGCCTATTTATTGAGTAGTATGGCTTGCACTGGTATTGAATGTTGCATTCTATTTTCCTTTTCTGAAAGTTCGTTGCACCATACACCTACGCACCCTTAATATGCACGTGGATAACAGGAATAGGTTCCTAGATATTAAGAAGATGATTATCAGTAATTTGAATTTTTTTTTTCCCCTATTTCTTCTTCAAACATTAAACTGTGGATCTACTCAGGTATTTTCTTGTTACATGAAACTCTTTACAATGTAACTTGTAATAAGTAATATATATATATATATATATATATATATATATATATATATATATATATATATATATATATATATATATATATATATATATATATATATATATATGTGTGTGTGTGTGTGTGTGTGTGTGTGTGCCATGTGCGTGCCACAGCATAGATCTGAATTCAGTGCAGTCTTTTTAAGGCCAAAAATTTTTGTGGTTTTACAAGAACTTATCTTCCTCATTTTGCGTACATATGTCTTTGAAGGGAACAGGATTTGGTTACATAAACCTTTTGCCCGTTATCATTTGTCATCAAAGGCTTTTCTCTTGCAGTTGGGAATGGTTTGATGCAAAGTTCTAGTTTATATTAGTTAACATTGTAGTTTTTTGCTTTTTCATTGTTAGAAATTTATGGAAAGTATATTTCTCTCTAGAATCCGCGTTCTGCATTTTTATCATTTGTTCGTGTTTTTATATAGTCATGCTTTAATATCCTGATATGATATGTTCATATATATTTTACCTTCTGTGGTTTGTGCATTGAATGGCTCGTTATGCAAATGCCAGGAAATATGATTGGCAGAAACCTCTACTTTTAAGCGAGGTTTTCATTCAGCTTGACCTAGTCAGGTCATTTTAGTTGTTCTTTAAGGATTGGTTTGATTGTACTTTTTGAAATTTTATGTCTTGCTAGTAAATGGTAGACTTTTAAACAAGTTTTTAATATTTTTTTATGAAACTGATGAACTACCTTCGTTTTTCTTAATTATTTGAAGGATTTCCCTCTCCAAGAAACTATGTGCATTTCCGGAATCATCATTAGATTACTCTCTCTCTCTCTCTCTCTCTCTCTCTCTCTCTCTCTCTCTCTCTCTCTCTCTCTCAAGCACTGCATGATTTTGCCCCTTAACACTTCTTATCCGTCATACTTCAGAAGCAGCGCTTTGGGACTCTCTAGCTCATTTTAAACAAACCACATTGTTCGTCCGTCACTTGCCCCGGGAATTAACGGAGCTGAGCATCACAGCGATATCCCGGCGACACCATCCCATCTCGGAAGAGGCGCTGTCGCATCGGATGTTGGTCATGGAGGGAAACAGTGTCTTGTAACTGTTGCGTAAGGCGATCATCAGTGACCTTTAGTAGAAGATGACGAAAGTGTGGTATATATGATGATACCATGGATGCTGGTTCGAGGACTTCGAGTCATGCTTGGAGAATGTGAGAGTGGCGAATGGAAAACGAGAAAATTCAAGCGGCTATTGCAGATCCGACTCTGAAACCTTACGACACAGAGGATACGAAAAAGATTGACGCAGATGGAGACAAAGTATCTCGATTATCAATGGCGGGTTTAAGAACGATGTCGCAGACCGACAGAAATACCAGAGGAAAGGATAGATGAATGTAAGAAAGCAAGAGAAAAACTGACGTCGTGGACTTTTCGTCGGAAAAGAATCCCAATTAGCGGCCAGTGATGGAGATTAATGTGATACGAGACATCCCTGTGAAATGTCACTACTACATACTTAACGTGTTGCTAAGAGATCAGTGTTGTTGGTTAGAAATATATTAAATTGTCTCTTGAATTTTCTAAAAGTTGATTGCTCTGTAGGTGTTATCGATTAGTATAATAGAATTTGTTGGTGAAGAATGGAAGTAATTTTACTTTTTTTATATGAAGGAATGTTAATTTATTAAATTTTATACTTATAAATATGTATATATATGGATACATATATATACAGATACATATATATATATGTATATATACATATATATATGTATGTATTAATATTTCTTGTACGGGTAAGTAACCCTAACTTTGAACTTCGAAGTTTTATTTCAATATTAAGGCGTCCCGGGATCAACAATAATATTTTGTCTTCGAAATTATGCTTAATAGCTTTTAGCCACTCTCCAACCTTTTTCTTTGCTGAAAAAATACACGTTTAATTAAATTCTTTACTCACGGTGTAGAATTCAACAAAAAAAAAAAAATGTATTTTATATAGCAGAGTTAGCTTTTCCCATGAGGGCAAGCTCAAAGACCATCGTTTTTTTTTTCAAGTAAGCGAGGAATGGCTGTTCAAAAATTCGGCGTGAACGAAACATCTAGGTCGATACGTTAAGAAGAATGGAAAACTATAATGTGTTTCATATAATATTGCCTGTCTTTGCATTCCTAATCCTTTCACTTCTTTCTTACTCTTATGTTACACCTTTCAGACCTTTTACTCTCAATTCCCCTTTCAGCGCTGAATGGCCTTCCAGGTCTTAGCGCTTGGTCTTTGGCCAAAGTTTCATATTCCATTCCACTCACATTCGAGATAGATGAAACCTTCGTTAAACGAGCTGCAAATTCAATTAGTTTATTGACCGGTTCCTTGAAAAGATCTATGTTGTGCCTTTTGCGTTTAATGGCCAAATATTGTGAAATGAACAAACAGACCTCTCTCTTGATCTGCATGTTTGCGTGCCCTGATTCTCTTCCACAAAGATCCAGGATTTACAATAAATGTAAATGGCGTGCACGAAAATGTTATTTTCGGTGCTGGCGCTAACGAGCAATTGAATCTGTGAATATGACGACCTTTGTCGGAAATGTTTCTTCGTTCTGTGATCGTGTTAGTGAAAGGAACGTTCCGGTTAGATGCCACTGTTTTTGCAGAGTAATAATTGCCAGAGGCAAATAGAATTGCGGCCGATAGTTCATTGCATACTTGTTGGCTTGTTGCAACTTGCAGGAAAGCATAATAACAAACAGGAAGGCTGAGGCAAGCAAACATCGTTATTTATCGAGACTTAACCAATACCAGGAAGACTTCAGCGGTATATTTTAACAGCGCTGAAGGGTTTTGTTTGGAATTTCATTTCGATATTTGCTCAAGGTCTCATAGATTCCAATAGAAGGGAAAAAGCCAAGACCTCTTCTTAGAAACATGCTTGCAGCAGCACAAACTAGGCTCAGCCGCTGTTAGAATGAGCATTTCATCCCAGATTCGAACTTGATTTAAATGATCGTATTGGAATTTTTTTTTTTATCTCCTTTTATTGATGCTATAGGACCCTTTTCTTAAAGCCAGTTCCTTTAGTGGTACTTTATGGTTCAATTTTCTTTAACGTCAGGCATTTCAGCGTCTTTCTTTTTACCAGACTCAAAGAAGAAAAGAAGCAAAGCTTGAAGGAAAATGGTTCGTGGAAATGTTGAAGAGATGAGCAGAAAAGAGAGAAGGGGTCCTGAAACAAAATTACAGTAATCAGATCAAAGCTGTGGTGATTGAAAACGAAGCAGAAGAAAAAGTAGGCAGGAAAGCGACCATGTGAATGGGTCTTAAAAAAATTGAGTCTTGAAGGATGAAAGGTCAGCCACAGAAAACTTATATCTTTTCCAGACATTTTGTGGAAAGACCCAGTTGTGTTGCAGTGAAATTCCTCGGTGTCTCCATTATGCATTTTCCTGTTCTGTTCTGCATTGTACATTTTTCATGTTTTGAATACGAATGTCGTTTAACACCATTTCAGGTTTTAATATATACGTTTCTTTCAACAGGAATTCTGGTTTCGTCCTGTGAGGACGAATATTTTGGAAGTGGCGTTTATTCTTTTACATGCTATACGACATTTATTGTGGCCTAGAATAATTATGATCTTTTCTCTTTATTTGGTGACCAGGGTGTTAGTCACTAGTGTTGGCTGGTCTCGAATCATTAATCTGAATGTTTGTGAATCAGAATTTCCTCTAGTGATGATTTCCATTTATAGGGGTTGGAATTCACTCCATTTCGTGATCGTAGCTTTTGCTGAATCACTTTCGTTAAATTTGCAAATAAAATCTGGTTTGGTATATCAGTGTTTAATTCCAGTAGGCCTTTGTTCATAAAGGAAATAATTATATCTGCAAAGAAATTTTGATTCCTTGCAGCGGGAGCAGCATTTAATGGCCCTTTACTTTTATTATATTTCACTTTATTTCAGAGAAATGTATTTTCTAATCTGTTAGCTTCTCTATTTAGGCTGAAGTATGTTGCTGTTGACAAATTCTTCAAGTGTTTTTAGGGAGGTCCGCAAACTAACCAGGATAAAATTCGTCCTGCTGGGAAGTCAGGTCAGAGGTGCTAAAATTTCCATGGCTCATAAAAGAAATATTTCAGGTCAAGGAATGGTTTTTATTGTGTGTATTGGCTATCTCTATTTTTTTCTAAATTGTTTAGAACGGGAATCAAGGGAATGAAATGGAGAAATTTGTTTAATTTGTTGAACTTTGAAATTTGAATAATTATGTAACTGAATCTTCCAATGTATCTTTAATGGTGTTTAAACTAAGAGCCTGCGTGTTGATATGACTGGGCCTTTTTTATATTTTGAAGATTGGTGAAACTAGTGATCTCGTTACTTGTATATCAGGTCGTTAACATCTGCTCATCGTAGAGTGAAAAGAGAAGAGTAAGAGGGAATACATAAATATAAATAATTTACTCAGTGCAAACGGTGTGATTAGCCTTATATAATTTATCAATCACATTAATTAATCCTCTTGCGTCACAATTAATTACACGACGTGATTAATGAATCCTCTTGATATGAGAAAACCTTTTTTTTCTAAACTGCAGTTTACCGAGTAATATAAATTACATTTTAGTTTATACAAAGCCAGCGAAACATGTCATTGAGAGCTTACTCCTGGATTGTGTCTACAGTCATGATCAGTTGGTCGATTCAATGCTATAACTTGAAGCAGCGCCGGAAAAAATTCGCTAAAATGTTTTTTTTGAAATTCCATGCAGTCTGTATTGTTCGTACCTCTAAATGCTTCCTATTCAGTGTTTGAAGTCAAATGGATCTGGGATAAGGGCCAAGTTTCCCCGGCAGTCGTCTGCGCAGTCACGCCTCTTATTTTGGAAAAAATGCTGACGAAGTTGTACGGAAATGGCTGAGGAAGTCTCGGGTATTTACTTAAAATAACCTGAATTATTTATTTATTTATTTTTTGGTGATACGTAAGTTTGGTCAAATGATAGGGTACTGTATGCCTGTATGTAGGTAATCACACTTACAGGACTCAATCAAACTGAGAGTAAAAAAATCACCTGAAATATGCCTTTATTTTTTTTTTTTTTTGTAGGTAATCACACTTACAGGAATAGACTCTCATTTGATCAAACTTACGTATAAAAAAAAAAAAATTCAGGTCATTTTAAGTAAATACCCAAGACTCCCTCAGCCGCTTCCGTAGAACCTCGCCAGTATTTGTAGTCCCTTGAGTAAGGGAGCTAGAGACAGGCAAAGCACTCCAAAATTATGAGGCATGGCTGCGCAGACGTTACCGGGGAAATTCACACTCGTTCGTACACGTGGGAGATTGAGAAGCTTTATAAAACATCTCCCTCAATCACCTTCCAGGTAAACAGTCTATTGTTTTCAGGGCTTCTATTTTGCTGCCATTGCAATTTGTGTAGGGTGATCCAGCACTTAGGTGATTCGGAAAAGTTGAGCAAAAATCAGAAGAGTATTTTAGGCATCAGGAACTGTGGAGCATATTAGTAGAAAGAAAATGAATTAAAAAGCAATTCTAAATTCATGTGTAGTAAGAAATTTGCTTCCCCGTGAAACAGATGATAAAACTAGATTTTAATTTTTTTACCTCCTTCATAATTTTCTTTATTTCTATTCGTCATCGAGGTGCAGATTTCATTTTTTCGTGTTCTTTAATTTCATTTTCTTGACGTAGGTTTGTTTCTTTCGGGATAGCCGATATTTGTTCTTTCTTCGGGTGATTATGATTCAGCAGAACTAAATTTTTGTCCTTTATTTTGGTTTCATCTTAATTTCTCTCTCGCCGCTTATTTATGATTCAATGATAATTAGTGTTCTGGCATTTAATGATATTTAGGTATTATTGACTTTCTTCTGAACACTGCAGCCCTTTTTGAATCGAGAAAAATCTCTAGTTTTTGGTGGATGTTTGTCCTCATCGCAAGTACAACACGCATCACGTTTGGTTAGGATAAGTGAGGGTGCTTCTGTCAATTAGGAAGCGCCGTTCCCCGTCTGTTTGGGGCTTTGCCAACCACCTGTGTTTATGGACGGGTGTTTGTATGTATGTGTGTGTGTGGACAGAGAGCGGAAAAATTTGGGGAACAGGTAAATATTGGTAAGCTAGTTACTCCTATTATCGCTGGTATACCGTTGCGGAGAAATATCTTGAAACGATTCACTCTCTCTCTCTCTCTCTCTCTCTCTCTCTCTCTCTCTCTCTCAGGAAAGATTTGTCAGTGGTAAGTTATACATCTCGAAAAGAGCGAGATTTATGCGCTAATGTTATGCGGAAGAAATGACCAAAGATAAGAAACGGTGTGATGGAAGAAATAATATCGATTCATAATATTGACTCAGGCGCCTGCTATGATAGGAAGCCCTTTTTTTTATCTTATTAGTCCTGACTCTCTCAAATACTGACTCTGGTGTTACTGGATTTCATTTCCTCCAGTCACCTCCAAACTTCTCTTCAAATGTCTGTTCCAAACTTCACTTCAGAAGTCTCTTCCAAACTTCACATGAAATGTTTTGTTCCAACTTCGCATCAGATGTCTTCTCCAAACTTCGCTTTAAATTTCTCCTCCAAATTCCCCCCGAAAAGTCTCTTTAAATCTTCCCTCCGAATGTCCCCTAAAAAATTCATCTCAGATACATTCATCTTATTGACCTTGATAGTCAAGTTGTGTTGTTTCTCCAGCAGTTTTCAGCACTGGCGATTTTACCTTTAAATCTTCTCTGAATCACGCCACTAAACATTCATTATTATTTCATATTTACATCTGTCATACAAAATTAACTCTCCCAGCTATTACCCTCTTTTTTTTTTTATTTGTGTAGACACATCGCCTCCTAACACCTCTTCCTTTCCTTAAAAATATTTTTGCTATACTCTCGACGACATTTTTTGACCATTCAGAGAAAGTTTTCATTCTCATTTACAACATCTCTTTTTCAGCGCTTACCCTGGTTTGATCTCTTTACTTATAATTATAGTATCGATACAAATTGCCAGCAGCTCCTGGTCTCCTGATGTTTGGACATGTAAGAATAACAAATCTATAAGAAGTATTCCCAGGCTCGTCTCAGATTTTATATCACTAAAATCTCAACGCAGCCTCAATATCGCCTTCCTTCATTGTGGTGTATACTCATCAATTCAAAGATCCCAGTAATTTTCAGCTATGTTACTAAATCGAATACCTTTGCTGCGTCTACAACCTCGAATACCTTTGCTGCGTCTACAACCTGGTTCGGTGCTTTCACTGTCTACAACGTGGTTGAATACCCTCTTAGTTTACCCAGATTAAAGAGTGTTCAACAGCGTGCGTCATAATTCTGGTACGTCAGCGTCGCTGGTTAACCCGATTCTAATTTTTCCTGTTATGTTTCCTAAGGCTTCCTTCCACTGCTAAATGCATTGTGTATGTATCCTCTTTTTTTCACATTAGTATGCATACAGTTATATCAA
This sequence comes from Macrobrachium rosenbergii, assembly GCF_040412425.1. NCBI lineage: Eukaryota > Metazoa > Arthropoda > Malacostraca > Decapoda > Palaemonidae > Macrobrachium > Macrobrachium rosenbergii. Next base: position 776,249 of record NC_089790.1, on the reverse strand, counting down.
AAGGCAAACAGTTGAAAATATTATCATGGCCATTGTTAAAGAAAGTAGGGAAAGATAGGTCATGGGCGACAGTAGGTAAGGAGAAATAAGCGGTGAAAAAAAAAAAGTTGTAACCAGGTAAATTCACGTTTGTTTACCATTATATGTCCTTGATTGTATGCTTACATTAATTTCACTACTTGCGCAGTATTCAAAGCATATATATATAATATATGCATTTACTTTATTTGTATACAAGCAAATGTACTGTATCTATGTAAATATACTAATTACTACATAAAGAGCGATATATTTTTGTACATATTTGTACATAGTATATTCACATGCATTCACACCTACATATGCGTCTGTGTGTGTGTGTGTGTGTGTGTGTGTGTGTGTGTGTGTAAAATACAGAGACCTGAATATATAAACACACGCATTTAAGGCGGCCATTATGGAACCCAAGGCGTTTTCTCCACAGTCGTCCAAATGTCCCAGAAAGAGTGGTCATAAAATTCCTTTGGTTCCTGTCCCTAATGGTCGCTGGTCCCCATATGTATTTTTTATCACGAGGGAAAAATATTTTCTTCAATTTATCATATTGCACCAGTATTTTATTTTTTCGTCTGGTCGTTATCATTATGATTTTTTTTATATGGTGGAAAGTAGAGCGGGGACGGTAAATCTCCGATTAATGACGTAACACAGGCGATGTCAGTGACTCGGATATTGAAGATTGAAAAATTTATATTTTAACCATTAAAAGAAACCTGTTTTACGTGAGGTGTTCCATCCTTCCTCGTTCTCATTCCCTACACTACAGAAGCTCTTCAACCCCAAGAAGAATGAGCAAAGCTAATCGCTTTTGTTTCAGTGTTTGACTCCCGCGGAAGTCTAGCCGTGGAGTCAATACGATTTCTTAGAAATGTTCAGCTCGGTATATTCTGTTTCGTTACTTTTTTCTTAAGGGGAGTTTTTCCAGGGGAGGGAGTCTTTAGGTAGCAACAGTTTACAAGCATTGTTTTCTGCAGAGCCTTGAGTTTTTCGTATGCAGTTAGAACCGCGAAATTTGTACGACTCCTACTGCAAAGTAACACTGGCGTTAAGTTACCAACTAATGCACACTGCCATATTGCTGCCAATCCCTACATGTCCATAGCAAAAAATATACTGTAGATATTTGTTCATTACTGCATTAGTCCATAACCTAAAATTCAGTGGACGTTTTCCAAGTAAAATGTTGCCTTTTTAACGTGTTTTAGTTATACGTTGATTTGGCCTTTAAAAAAAATTAAATTTAGACACTCTCTGACATAGAAAATAAAGCCTCAGAAAGTAGTTATACCTTGTAGATAAACCAGCTTTGTAGGTTAATGACAAAATAAAGACATTAAAAAAAATTAGTGAAAAACTGATAAGGTACTACAGTGCAACTTTGAAATTGAATAAAAATATGCTAGTTTACAAAGTACGTAAATTACTTGGGATAAATGTTTTGTTATAATTAAAATTGATGTAAAAGAGAATGTGTGCCTGGCACTTTAGTTTAGCCTATCAGAGAGAACTTACCTCTTCTATTTTTTTTTAGAAAAAACTTGCTCCATCGCAAGTTTTAAGGGGATACTAAAGCGTTGTGTTAAGAAATTTTAAAACCGGGACTACAACTTATGATTCATTTTCATATTTATTCATCTATCCAAGCATGGAAATGTTCTGGTGGGCGATTCATAAACATGAATTTAGTTTGGAGGCTTAGATACGAAATGAGCATTGTTATAACCTCTGTCCAATTTCTAGTTTAGAGTTTCATCTTCCATTGAAACTTAAGTTTGCACATCTTTACTTGATCTCTACTTTATGCTGATAAATCCACTTCTCAAAAGAGGCAAGTTACATTGAATGGATGGCAGTTAATCCCTGGTTTTCAAGGAGGACATATCAACGATATTTCAGTGTATATATCATTTTTATGGTGTTTTTCCTCACTGTAAAAAGTAGTTTTTGTTGTGGGAAGAATATGTTAATGCAGCCGTGATTAACTTTGCCAATCAAGTAAGTTTATCTAAGAATCATTACCTTTCACAAAAGCAGATTGGTCTAGTTTGTGCATAAACTATGAACAATCAAGATTCAGTCAATATTTCTTGTAGTTTTATTACTGGCGCGTTTCCTTTCACATTCTGACGTTATGTGAGAGCTTGAATCATATTTTTTCTTTATTTATGTAGCTTTCGGCTTTCTTTGTTTACTTTATTGTTTGATGCTTTGTGAACTAGACTGCAATAAATCACCATACACCTGAACGCTGTCAATCCCTCTGATGCTGTTGGTTTTGAACGAAAAGGATTTATATAGTTTTACATCCATCCCCCTTTGTGCACGGGACGACCCAGTTCTATGACATTGCCCAAAACTCCATCATCTTAATGGTGAACACTTTCTGCCTTTGTATTTTTAAAGCTTAAGATTCATTCATTCATTTTTCTCATTTTTTTCTTCATCTCTCTACATGACGTCACCGACAGATCTGGTTTTCCCTTGAACTTTTAAATGCAGTTCCAATTAGTATTTCTCATATTTTCAGACTCGCCTGATAGGCGTTTCAAAGAAAATTCAAAATTGTATTATCGAACTCGTTTCTCATTTGCGAAGCGGGGAAATTATACACTCCAACGTGGATCACTCGTTTCTTCATAATTTCACGTTTTGCAGTCGGTTATGCCGTTCAGAATCTTGGCCCTTATTGGCTTCTCATGTGCTTTTTTTCTCTCTCTCTCTCTCTTACACAGCTGAGTTAGGGATGTTGTGGGAGGCGCCATTACAGAAAACGGCCTTTTGTGCACTTTTGCACCTTTTAACGGACTTAGTCAGTGGCATCGCACGCGTCAGAATGTTAGCAAAGAAATGCATTGTCAATTCAGGACAAAGTGAAACTATGAGATTTTATGGGTGCAAAATGTTGTTTGTGTTAGTGGATCTCACTATGCAGTCATTTTCAGGGATGCTTGGATAATGCGTTGAACTCTCTCTCTCTCTCTCTCTCTCTCTCTCTCTCTCTCTCTCTCTCTCTCTCTCTCTCTCTCTCTCTCTGTAGACATCAAAGGTGCCTCACACTGAGGGACCTGGGGCAACCTGAACGAACTGTAAGGTCTGTAAGGTAAGGTCTCTCTCTCTCTCTCTCTCTCTCTCTCTCTTCATTTTCCATTGATTGATAAGAAAAAACTGTTATCTTGCGTAGCTGAAAGTGTAACCTACAGCACTGCCCAAGATAAAAAGCTATTTTAGACTAGGGTGAATTCTCCCGTTGAAGATATAACGTTTTTCTTTTCTTTTTTTATCCTGGCGAATGAATAACAAAAAATTCCAGCTGTTTTTTATTTGATAACTGAGGATATTTTGATTATTCTTATTTAACTGGGATTAAACGAAAGCATTATATTCCCAATGTTTTCGTTATATAATATCATAAGATATTTAAGAAGCAAAGATGAACAGAAAGGTTTGGTGGGATTGTTGGGCAGTTAAAAGATTTTAGGACGTAATTTAGCTTAATAATATTCTTTTTATTATATTAGGTAATGGATACTGTGTTGCTTCAGATATCTGTCAATCTTTTTTGTAAGACCTTTTGATACGAAAGGTAATTATTTATGCGGAAGAAAAAGTAGTATTAACAGATCAATCTCGAACAGTAAAAGCTGTTTAGAAGAAGTCAAGGATTAGTAATTTTTCCTTTTTTTGTACATTTTAATTGAACGTCTGTGCTCATATTGATAACAGTGATATATACAAAAAATCCATTGCATCCTAATCTACATCCTTATTAAAATGTACGACAAGAAAATTCGTTACCAGATATAAAAATGTAACAAAGACACCTATAAAAGAATATACACATTAAATCAATAACAACAAAGGAATAGCAGTTTTTATCTGTTTTTGTTTTTGTTGCTCCGGTTGTAATCTTTACGAGCAGTTCAAAGTGAGATCAGTTTTTACTCCGATACAAGTATCACAAAAGTCCTAATTATTATGAAGATACAGTACTGTCAAGTCACTGGTATTTATGTCAACAATTTATCGCATGGACAAGTCTCACACACAAGTAAAGGGGATGAAACATTACAGCTATTATAGTGTGACAGTACCACCTTATTTCGCGTCTGCATGAAATTTGGCAATGTAGTGGCTATTTGATTGCACTGAATATTACACACTATAAAGTCGAATTCATTTGTATTTAGCTACTTATTTACACAATTGTTCGAGGGAAAAATATTTCTGACCAAAATTTAAACGACTCAATGTGTGACCACTGGTCCGAAATGCGCAACATTTGAGCAGAGTAACAGGGTAAATGCACCTTCTCCACCCACCCCACACCAAACTCCCACCCCCACACCCCCAAAAAAAATATGGAAAATAAAACTCAAAATCTCTTCACAAATATGTACCCCTTCTAATCTGTAATTCTTTCTCCCATTGAATCTGGGAGATCAAAATGAAATTATGGATTCTAGTGGCTAACGTCATTATTTTCTCTCGGCTCTCACTTTGCGGGGCGACTCGGGTCTATTCGTGTCCGACAACCCAAGGTCCTTTAAATATACTACTTGAGTATATTTAAAGGGCCTTGCGGTAAAAGACATTCTAGTTGGATGGGATGGCCACGGCGAGATTTCTCGGTTTCGCCATAATTGAAATGATAGGTTTAGGCCATTCAGTCAGTCCTTCAGTATTGTATCTAGATTTTTTTATTTTTTTATTTGGGTACCTGTTCCAGGTGGAAGGATAAATGTAACGTATATTTTATTCAGGTATCAGTGATATTCAGTCGAACTTGTTTAAAGAAAATTCGTCTTTATATATGCTTGTTCATATTAATTTTAAATATATATATAATATATATATATATATATATATATATATATATATATATATATATATATATATATATATATTTTTAAATGGAACATCAGTAAAACCTGTCAATATTAAATTCCCTTTGCCGTGGGAATAACACCTAGAAAGAATTATATGTAAGTCCGGAGCTGGCCACGGTTCGAACCGATAGCTTTTAGAGTTAGAAGTAACATGGCCATAACCACTGCAGTCTTTCAAAAACTTAATTCCAATGGGATGTAAGTTATTCCAAGGTACAGTGAATTGATATTAATGTGTATGTGTGTATGTATATATATACATACACATATATATACACACACCTTTTTATAAAGTACATATCCCCTCAGAGAACCAATGTTTTCGTACACGTTATTATTTAATATTGCATAGTCGATTTATAGGACTGCTCTCTGTTATTTCCAGCAGGAATAGCCCCACACATAAAATTCTCGCAGAATTATTTACATTTTGTACAAGCGGGATGGACCGACTTTATGTTTTGATTTAGAGCAACAATTATTTGTGCTGAATAATCCAGTGCGGTTAATATGAATTTGTTGTTCCCAAAATTGTAAAATTCTGGTGTCCGTAAATTGGTCTTTTGGAAGTACGGATTAGGTTGAAATTATTTGTTTTCCCTCCGGAGGGCTGTTCATTATGTTCATGGTCATTCATCTTCTGGTGTGGCTGAAACGTTGATCCGAATTGTAATATCTAGTTTTTCCTGTCACACCATTTCTTTGTTTTGAATGTACAAATTCATACCTGTTTCCTTCTTGTGTCTTTGGAAGACTCGGACAGACTTGAAACCATTTGTTTTATTTCACACAACCTTCATTAAGCCGGTGTGGTTTTTCATTTAACTTTTTGGGAATATTTTATCAAGCCCTTCTGTCATTCCTCATTTTGTCAGTTGGGTGGGTTCATTTTTGTTCCTGTCGAAATGTATAGTTTTCTTTGAAAAGCTTGTTTTTCAGTGCCATAACTGTTTGTGAATAGGAGGCTTACGTTACAATACAAGAGTCTCACATATACACTGTTCCACTATATCCATATTTTGTATATTAGCTAAGTACAATTTGTGATCGCTATCCTTTATCATCATTTTAACCGGTTATCTGAAGGTCCTCCCATCTGCCTCAGCGGAATCTTCAGCAGGATGTCCGTTCCTTCTGAAAGGGCGGGCTTTAGCGATCCATTCATCTGTCCTTTCGTTGAGCTCCTCCAACTGGGACGGCATGAATCCCGTAGACGCCTTTCCACGGTTCCTCAAACGGGGATCCACATTTGTGTCGAAATAAATGCGTCCTCCACTGGAGGTTCGGGAAGGACGGAAATCTCTCGGCGGTTCCGGATGGCTGGAGATATCTGAACTAACGGTACCCTGCACTATGCCGGCCTCTGCGAAGGGAACCAGGGGTTTGCTGTGCTGGTACTGCGTCCCCAAGACAACGTTCAGGAAGTTTTGCTTGTCCTTTTTCGCTATCTCATTCTGGAGGTCGAAATTTCCCCCGAGGGAGCTGACATCCCCTCCGTGGAATTGTTCCCTCAGTGGTTCAGCCGACGCAGGGTTGAAAGCTGTCACAGGGTTGTGCAGATTCCCACTCGGGTTGACAAACGACGCAGAAGGCCATTCATCAGTAGGGTTCCCCCAGGCATCAAACTTATCTCGGCTGTCGTCGTAGCTGTATTCGTATTCGGCATCAAAATGGTGCCCGTCTTCGTCGTAAAAAGCTGTCGGTTTGTAATAGACCTCCTGGCGATTTTCGGGGTCCGGGAACGCGTAAGCAGGACGGAAGTGCGATGCACTGCCGTACGAATCTTCGGGTTCGGTGATGTCCTCCAGGAAATTTAGGAAACTGTCTTCGGCTGCATGCATCACGTAGGACATCGAGTCTACCACCGAGGCTACGTTTCTGTAGAGGAAGAAAAGAAGTTTAATTTTAATAATAATCATACGGCCATGTCCTGTTGAACAAGTGATTTAAAGGCCACCGAAAATAGATCTGACTGACATGTCGGTGGTCTCAGTATAATGCTGTATGAGCCGCGACCCATGAAACTTTATAACCACGGCCCGGTGGTGGCTTAGTCTATATCGTTGCCAGAAGCACGATCACGGCCAACTTTAACCTTAAATAAAATAAAAACTACTAAGGTTTCATGATTGGAGGGTGGATGATCAACATACCAATTTGCAGCCCTCTTGCCTCAGCAGTTTTTAAGACCTGAGGGTGTACAGAAAAAGTGCGGACAGAATAAAGTGCGGACGGACAGACAAAGTAGTTTTCTTTTACAGAAAACTAAAAATGTGATGCATGACAATAGCTTGCCGAAAGCCATTTATGTACTCATCAAATTAGCTGCCTACACCCTTTCTCAATTCCTTGCGACTTATTTTGTCTTTTAGTTAAACATGCATAAGTTATACGTATGGGAAAGAGATTCTGTTTTGCCTTACCATGCAAAGTCCCATTTACTATCAAATCTGATTGTTCGCAATGAATGTAAAACTGGGCCAATAACTAATGTGCGAAAGAAAAACCTGAAATTCAGTCCACTGTTAATTTGTAAAATATGTTAGTTATCATAGAATTCTAGATGACCAAACTAACAAGACTGAAGATACGAGTACTTACAAAAGAGGAGTATATTGTAATTTCCTCATACCTACTGTTCTTCGTAGCGTTCAGAAAAAAGAAAGTTCAGAAAACTTGAACGTAAATTCCTATAACTATTATATTATACTTATAATGTCTGATACACACAGTGATTAATTCCATATTATAATCAATGTTTACAGTATTAAGACAACAGTTTCTTTAAGAACTAAGGCCAGAAGGGCTGGAAACCTTTTTGTCCACGAAGTTTTGATGCCGTTACCTTCCAAATCTTTATCACTAGCAATATCGTACAAAAATCACCGAATATAGCTGTCGAATCATAGCCAGGCAAACCGTTTATAAAATGTAAAAGAAGTGAAACATCATGAAGCTTAATTCTCATTATTCCGGGATCCCAAATGACCATAAGGCTTATAGATTAGAATCATTAGATACGGCAGACGGATAAGTTATCAATAGTTTGTAATTCATTTAATTTGTCTGGATTATAGGATCAATGCTTAGCATATAAATGCTTTGGATAATTAACTGCTGTGATTAAAACTCGGGCTAAATGCTACATTTTGTGTCAGTGGATTATCCAGTCAAATGGGAAATGCAGATCTGGTGGGATAAATATGCTTTAGTTTTTAATTTTTCAGAATACGTTGCTTTTCCGAAAACAAGAGTGAGCTTCAAAGGGCGGCGCACGCGCGCGCCATATCCGCAGCTTATAAGTAGGGTAACAGCAGCTCTGCTTTTGTATGTCATTTCACGAAGAGTTGCTTTTTTCATTTTCTGTCAATCTTTTCAGTATTGTTAGTATTCCGCTTTTTATATTTGTTGTAAGACCATGTACTACCACTATCTTATTTTAATGTTGTGATCCTGAAATAAATATGGTGATATCAGAGGCATTAAGAAAATCTAAAATGCTTCCGTAATTATAGTAGTCTTTTCAGAGGAAATCATATTCTTTTACTCATAAATACAGCATAATTATATTATTCCCTGTAATGCTTCCTTGATTTTAGTAGCATTTTCAGAGGCAGGAAAATTATTTTATTCATAAATACAGCATAATTATATTATTCCCTGTAATGCTTCCTTAATTTTAGTAGCATTTTCAGAGGCAAGAAAATTCTTTTACTCATAAATACAGCATAATTATATTATTCCCTGTAATGCTTCCTTAATTTTAGCAGCATTTTCTAGAGGAAATCAAAATCTTTTACTCATAAACACAGCATAATTACATTACTCCCTCTTATTCCCATTCACAAAGAAAATCACTTACTCACGTGAAAATCAAAATCGAAGCGAACAACAGCAAAAAAATAAAATCGAAGAACGCTGAAAAAGGGGGAAGGAGAAAGAGAAAGCCGGGCCATACTCACTTCTCAAAGATGTTGTCGGTCCTCCTGTTCGGGTACAGAACGATAAGGATGACGTACAGGAGCGCCAGGAGCAGAGGCCAGCCGATAAAGAGCAAATAAACAATGTTGGAAATTCCTCCGCCCGTCCCCAGCCTGAGGAGGCCGCTGAAGAACCCGGCTTGCGGCAGGGTCAGCGTCACGAAGGTGCGGGCGTCGGCTTTCAGCTTTTTCACGTCCGTGCTGGAAATAGGGCGGCTGTGATTAGGCTCCTAAGTGTGGGTTCTGGGTTACGTTTGGTTACGCGACGCTTTGATAGGTTTGGGGTGTTGTGTGGGTCAAAAGATGACAGCGACTGCTACAGGTGAATATTTGTATAGGGCTTTTGTTTACCATTTTTTTTTACTGATGGTTAATGATTATATAATATATATATAATATGAGCATAAGATAAAATTGCCCCCATTGAATACATGTTAAGGTATGTATGCATATATATATATATATATATATATATATATATATATATATATATATATATATATATATATATATATATATATATATATATATATATATATATATATATATATATATATATATATATATATATATATATATTTATAATACAGCCAAAAATTAACTGAAAAAAAAATTCAAAATTAAATTTAACACAAACTTATTAAATCAAAATCATTTTTGGATTTTGCAAAAAGCAAATGACCAGAAATTATCCATAACAAACATCTCACACGTCTCGAACTCTCGCCATATCCGCGCAATAACTTCTCGCTGCTGGGATCATAAACAGTATATGTACAATATATAAAAGTCTCAAAGTGTGTATGTATAAAAAGAAAAAGAAAGAAAGATAGATATATATATATATATATATATATATATATATATATATATATATATATATATAGAGAGAAAAATTAACTGAAAAAAATTCAAAATTAAATTTTAACACAAACTTATTAAATCAAAATCATTTTTGGAGAGAAATTATCCATGAATCATACAGTATATGAGAGATATATGTGATATAGAGAGAGAGAGAGAGAGAGAGAGAGAGTGACTGGTTTCAGTCCTTCCATTAGTTTGCTGAGAATCTTATAATTTCCTCCTCACGTATCTTCAATTTAAATGTCCTTCCTCATAGCTGCTTTGCAGTTTGGAACGAATAGTTGCTGGAAATGCCCAAGTGTATCTAAGTAGTGACATTCAAGAAACCTTGAAAATGGATACGAGTCGAGAGGTGCTTAGTCTAATTTCAACTGTTTTTATTTTCTTTTTCATAGACAAAAATAAGCCGTAGTAGTTGGAGATTATGTGCTAGATCTCCGTCGCAAAATTTCAGTGAGAAGCAAAAGAGGGAAGATGGCTTTCGTAATCAGCATAGACCTGATGCGCATGACGTCTCTAGAGAAAGTGTTTTGGATCATTTGTTACATGACCGTCGGTCTTAAAGATGAGAAAGTGCGGTCTGCAGATGATGTAACTGTTGCCGCAGTTATAAGTTCCCATATATACGAAAAGAAGCTCCTACCAGCCGTAACATAATTCCGGAGCAGGGAACTGCTGAAGCAGAGCTCTGATGACCTGTCAGTCCATTGAATAGCTTTCTCATAATACGCTCCCACTTCATGACTCGCTATGTTGCTTTCAACTCCAAGCATATTATTCTGCATCATTAAAAAAGCATATTTGATGACGGAACACATCGTTTAATCCTTCCAGAACACTTGGTACTGTTTGTTAAGTTATCTAAATTTCCAAAGAAATCTGGTTGTCTAAATTTCACAGACCTCAGAACTTTGGTTGATACATGGCACTCTGGTCTAGTATCCGGCAGCATCAGGGGTTCTGTGCTCTCTGGTCTAGTATCCAGCAGCATCAGGGGTTCTCTGCTCTCTGGTCTAGTGTCCAGCAGCATCAGGGGTTCTCTGCTCTCTGGTCTAGTATCCAGCAGCATCAGGGGTTCTCTGCTCTGGCTGTGTCCAGCAGTATCAGGGTTCTCTGCCAGTATCTAGCAGCATCAGGGTTCTCTGCTCTGGTCTTGTATCCAGCAGCACCAGGGGTTCTCTGCTCTCTGGTCTAGCACCCAGCAGCATCAGGGGTTCTCTGCTTTCTGGTCTAGTATCAGCAGCATCAGGGGTCCTCTATCTTTTAGACAGAGTTGCTAAAATTACTGGTTTCCTTTTCGTCAGAAATGGCAAATGTAATTTTGGATCATCGACTGAAGATTCTTAGCTCACCCATCTTCCATGAGCTTTACATCGGTAATGTACCAATACTTTCACTTTTTCACGCCTGTCGTCTGTGCCGCTTGAGTAAGTGCGTGCTGCTTACCAACTAAGCATCAGCATCTTTTGTTTTGTTGATGAGTCATAATGTCACAGTAATTAGCACTGTGTCACAGTGCTTAGCAAGTCAGTTACCTTCATGGTTTGTTCCAAGTGAATGTACGTAAATGATAACAATAATACTAATTATTATTATCAAAAACAAATTATTGTTATTGTTGAAGGCTATTGTAGTTTAAACATCATCGACTCAGTATTCGTATTTGACTTCATGTCTATCAAAAATCTTCGACAGCTTCATATTGTAAACACAAAAATGAAAAAAAAATGGAGCCCAAAGCATTACCTTGTTTTACACTTTTCCCAAAAGATTTCTTTCTTTATTTATTCAAAACTGTTTTCCAGCTCTTTTCTGTACCTTAATGTCTTTAGTCTGAGGTTGCCTAATGCCGATTAAAGAAATATGAAATTCTGTAATGAAATCAAATATAAAAGAGATGTTCATAAAAGACATATAAACACCATCATTGTTATTTTTCAGCAGATCTGTTATGCCAGTGCATTAGCAGTTTCCGGTGACGATTTTTCCCGTGATCTGGAAGATTTATTAGCAGCGAATTTGCTATTGCAAGAGGCTTAACTTAGTGTTTATTTATCGTATATTTTGTTAGTTATGAACAGAATCAAGAAAATGATAATTTAAAATAACAATGTTTGTTAATACATTGTATAATTTTTCATGATTTGGTTTTAATATGTTATATTTTATTTATATTAGTAGCGGCTCTCTCTCTCTCTCTCTCTCTCTCTCTCTCTCTCTCTCTCTCTCTCTCTCTCTTCTCTCACGTAAAAATAAGTCTAATCCTTCCCAGCCCTAGGAGAGCTTTAACCAGCTCAGTGGTCTGGTCTAAGATATACAAATACGTAACTCAAATAGTCAGTCAATCAGTCAAAATTACATCAATCTCCGTTTAATCATCAATTTCCAAATCGCATTTCGGTAAAAAGACCCACACTTACTTTCGCAGATAATCTTTGACTTCTCTCTTCAAGTCGCCAACTTGCTCTCTCCAAACCTCGGTGAAGTTTTCCGACGAGACCTTTTCTTTCAGCTCATCCAAACCTTCCATAAAAGCTTCGGTGAGGTTACTGATGAATTCCCTTCCTTCCGTCAGCTCCGTGTCGTTTATAGCTTCATTTAGCCACTGGAAGGAGCCCGCCCACGAGGGCATGGGAGGGTCCAACTCCGTGCTCAATTCGACCGACCCCTCCTCTGTGATGCCGGGAGTGGTGCTGGCCAGAGGTTCCTTGTTCAGGGTGGACATCGTAATGACGTCGTATATGCTGCTGGGTCTCGCTTCGTGTTTGAGTGGACTGCCATTTCCGAGAGTCTGCTGGGTTCCTTTACTGCCGTAACGTTCAGCATCTGCTGTGGCGAGGCTGGAACGTACAGCTGTGTCCTTCCCCACGATAAAGCTGGAAGTGAATGGGCTCGATTAATGAGGGTATCTTGTTAAGCTTTAAACTGCTAAGGAAAATATAAGATTCTTGATTAATGTAATCCACTGTAAGCTACTAAGAAAAATATAAGATTTTTAATTAATATATAATTCACTGTAAGCTGCAAAGAAAATTATAAGATTTTTAATTAATATAATTGACAATAAGCTACTAGGGAAAATATAAGATTCTTGATTAATATAATTCACTATAAGCTACTAAGAAAAATATAAGATTCTTGGTGAATATAATTCACTGTAAGCTCCTAAGAAAAATATAAATTTTTTATTATTATAATTCACTATAAGCTGCTAAGAAAAATATAAGATTCTTGATTAATATAATTCACTATAAGCTACTAGAGAAATATAAGATTCTTGATTAATATGATTCACTATAAGCTGCTAAGAAAAATTTAAGATTCCTGATTAACATCATTCACTATAAGCTCCTACGAAAAATATAAGATTCTTAATTAATATAAGTCACTGTAAGCTACTAAGAAAATATAAGATTCTTAATGAATATAATTCTCTATCTTTGATCCCCCTCGTTCCAGTAATTTTCCCTCTATAGACAAATGAACCTTTAGCTTCCATCTTGGTTAGAAATCACGCGATACATCCGCTTACTTTTTCCTCTTCCTTCCAGGAACTTGGCTAGATAAATAAGGGCATCCAGTTCCCAGTTTCGTCGAATTTCATAAATTTAAAGGGGGAAAAACGCGCCGTATGACAAGAGTTTAATAACTAACGAACTGGGAGTTGAGGAATGATTCCATTCATCAGTGCCCTATCTTACGTCAGCGTCGGATAATAATTCTCTTAACCAGATTGTAGAAGAATGTTTTGCTAAGACAAAAATTTGATTTCCCTGAAATGGTTTAAAAAGCTAAATGAAGGGAATCAGTTACACTCGGGAATAGCGTTTTTAAATGTACGATATTCTTAATAAGGAAATGAGAGATGTATTATAAACCGCTGATTTGAAGGCATCAAATTGAGCTTAAAAGGAGTATTACCAATTATGTGAAACAAGTATAAGTCGTATCCCAAGTTTATTGTCTGTCGACAGCGATTTAATAGAATATTCTGCGTCCTGGGAAAAAGAAAATGGTAATTATATATACAAGGGAGGTTGAAGGCGTTTTAGCCAGCTTAACTTTCGTTTCTTTTCACTCTATTGTTTACAGCCTTTGGTTAATGATATATTTATTGACTTGTAACTTTTTCCCAGCTACCTGGCAGCCACAGTGCGGGTATTGAAGCCACCCCTTCCTGAGGCTAACGGAGGTTTGACGTTAATTGAGTATGAACGCTGGAGAGCGTGGTTTCCATGATGCACAGAGCTCTCTCTCTCTCTCTCTCTCTCTCTCTCTCTCTCTCTCTCTCTCTCTCTCTCTCAAAAGGAGGAGGAGGAGAAAAGAGTTTTTGTATTCTCTAATTTTCCATATTTTTGGATGTTATAGATATATATTTGGGTGAGGTTGCTTTTCCCATAGGGAATAGATACCAAGCCGACTTAATACCTTTCCCCAGCTGACAACAGTACAAATAAATCAACACACTGAAAGCATGGTTGGCTTTAGGTAGTATCGAAAAATCACAGAAAATATTCTAGGACTGAAGTATTCTTTGGTAATTGTTGAAAATACCAATTTTCAGTTTTTGAATGAGGCTGGACATGTAGGGCTACAGTAGGCTGCCATGTTACTTCTTCCTTGTTAATTCTTATCTCTTCTCACTAATGAACGCCATATTCTTTGGGAGCTTGAATTTCAAGTCGATGGCCTCTGTGGGCTTGTTCCATATGAATAGGTTTCGTCTTCTGATTAAGAATAATCATTATATCGAAATCTACGGACGACCATCATTTAAATTGTTGATTCTGTTCGACCCAGTCACAAAAGTACGACTCGGCCTGTTGACTTCATGAGAACCTGTAGATGCCTTCCTTCAAGGCAGGACATCACAGAATGCCAAAAGAAATCTACCTTCGAATGCCACCTCAGATGACATTACTCGACCACACAGTTGGCACAAGTTAGTGTCAAAGACACCGAGATTAGCATTTCCGCTTGACTGACTGACTTATCAGCCTGTTCAATTGGCGTCACAGCATCAAAGGTCAATGGAGCTGGCAACAACATTGCAGTCAATATGCAAAGGTGAATTCGTCATTTATTGAATAAACTTTTTATATATTTGCATACCCAATGGCATTCCTATTCTGGTAGTGTCACTGAACTTTTTTGCCATGATGCTGAATTATTTTCAAATATTTTTCCCGTTCGTCCAGCTGAAATTTTAGCGCGCTTTTATAATGATTGGTTTTTCCCTTTGCTCATACAAAATGATAGTAGAAGTAACTGGTTCATTTCATTTCATTTTAGGGTCCTCCTTCCTTGAATGTCTTACGAATGACTTGACCTCAGTTTTGCTACTTTTTCACTATCTCTTTCCTCTAGCTGAGACCCACAACAGTCGACTAACACCTAAGTATAGAATTCACTATAGTAAGGTTAAGAAAACGTACCAAATTTTGTGTTACTACACGCACACACACTTATATATATATTTTTTTTTTATTAAATCTGATGCATTCGTGGCTTGAGTATTCAGGCTAAAACTCCTCTAATCTCCTGTACCATTCCTTACTCTCAAGTTTTTATATCTGAGCCCCAAGGCTATATTTCTGAAGGAAAGACCAAAGTGGTTGCTATCAGCTTCACATGATTTAGACTTGATTTTTATGCAGTTTTCCTTAACTCTGCGAGTTAAATTCCAGGTTTTAGAAAATACCATTTGCAGACTTGAATTTTTATTCATGTTTTTAATTTTGAGATTGTTAAGGACAGTCAAGGGGGAAGTTTAGTGATTCTCAAGGAATATGAAAAACTGCTTTGTGATAGAAACAACAGTCGATTTACGCTCGAAAAGTGGAACTTACTTAAAGGTCAAATGTCAAGTGTTCCTAAATAATGAATTGTACTGATTGCTGTCGTACTTGTTTTTTTACTCAGTTCTGAACTTCCACAATAGCGTTTGGTTATATTCTGCGGACAATTCCTCGCATAAAAAAAATGGTGGGGCTAATAAGATTTGAACTCCACTCTCCCCTTGTCCAAATGTTAACGCCCCGAACTCTCCAGTTGCTTTGTATGTAAAATGTAATTCTGCTTGACTAAAAAGAATTTTTTTTTTATCCTCTTTCATACTCGTTATTTTTTCCGTTTGTCCGCGTTATTAATGTTTTTTTTTAATCCCATTCTTTTCAAATAGTCCTTAAGGAGATTAACAATTTTGTCCATTTCATCATTCAGCAGTTATTTCCTCGTTCAGAGAAAGGACCATATTAATGATTCAGAACGGACAGCGAACAAGAGGTTTATACCCGATATCAGTTCACGAAAGGTGAAGGCTACTAAGTTGTGTATGTACAGTTTTATATATATATATATATATATATATATATATATATATATATATATATATGTGTATATGTATATATATATATATATATATATATATTTAATATATTCTTATATCAAAGTGGTTATAAATGTCACAATCATTAGTTACAGCATATATATACATATTACATCACTTAAAATATATATATATATATATATATATATGGTTATGTTTTCATTCAATAGTTACAGCACTGATCACTGTGTTTTCAGAATACTGACTGAGAGAGCTTTTTATGGGGGCATACTTGTTGCAAAACAGCAGTTAGGCACGTAAGTGGCACTCACTTCCGGAATGGATAAAAAAAAAAGTAGTATTCTTCCCTACTGTGGTCAGTAAAGCTGTGTGCTAGCAACACCGATGTCACCAGTTTGAGTCCTATTATTATAATTATAATTTTTAATTTGTGTTGCAGAACACTTTTATTTTAGTTGAGTGGTATTTTAGTTTCACGAGGTTCAGTTTCGTTCTTTACCGCCAACGTTTTTAGTGGCCACCATTATAATTACAAGCAATTAAGCCTTCTCCAACCTGTGATTCGTGTTTTGGTTATGAAATAATATTTACCACTACAGTGTTGCCTAACAGCTAAACAAAATCAAACTGACCTCAAAATAAGCTTACTTCTCACAAAAATTATTCTGATGGGTCCACATGGCAGCTTGTGACCAAACTTTGTCCGTAACTTCAATCTATCAACTTTTAATCTGCCTACTACTTCTCTCTCAGCCATAAATTAGTGCAGAAGCGGACTTACCAAGTTAGCTCGCCGTGTGAAGGAAGGCGAGATGGTGCTAACTTGAATTGATAGTCTTGCGAATTTTTTTCTTAGGTTTCTAAAAAAAAAAACTGGAATTCTGAGTCTGGGTTTGCCAGAGAGTGCGATGATTACTACAGCTGTTTATCCACCTTAATTTCCTTTAATTATTTTCGTTAATATTTACTTTCGTTGTTATATCATCATCATATTCATTATTATTGTTATTTTGACAGGGTTAACTGTTATTTTCGTGAATGTTATAAAACGATATCAGCTTATAAACAATCCTTTATGATATTGAATTCAACCTATAGATGAATATTCACAGAAACTGTGCCTTCGTGGTCATTTCATTGTATTCATCCCGAAAGTTTGCATTTAATCGTTCATGTTTGCATGCCTGTTCTTATAATTTCTCTTCCTTACGTCAGGCTGAGCAGATGTTACAGGGAGGCCGACCGGACTGTCAGAGAAAGACCTGCTAACTTCTCGTTTCCTGGTAACAAGAAGGAAATGTTCTTCTTTTCCCAGGTAAGGTCAGAAATATTACTTCTTGTCTCATTCTGTTTTTAGACGGTATTATTTATATATATATATATATATATATATATATATATATATATATATATATATATATATATATATATATATATATATATATATATATATGTATAAATATTATATATATACTGTATAAATACATTTATTTATATGTATGTGTTACAACATGTGTGTTTGTATGTTATGTACTTACAAAGTTAGTTCAATGTTTTAATTTTGTTTACAACGAACCATTTGGTTTCTACAAGTTCTGCTCTCTCTCTCTCTCTCTCTCTGTCCGCTAAATAAAAGCATATGTAGCAATTCTAAGCCTACGAATTATGCTGACGTTATTGTCTGACAACACATTTGTGGTGGGGAACATATTATTATTAGGCATTTCGTAAAGTGATTTTAGGCTGTGAAAAGATCGCCGTCTTCACTTTCTCCCGATATGAAAAAAGCACCACCGCGTCATTTACTCCCTCCAAATTTCACCGACCATCTGTTACGCATTAGGCACGACGAATTAAGTGGGTCATCCCTTCCAAACCACGAGGTTTTCTTTAGAGGCGCAGCTCAAACTCAGGGCTGACTGCTCTCTCGTCAAATAAACTGTATCGAACTTTCATCAGCTTTGCCCGGCCCTCGAGACCACTGAATTGGACGTGATTGATTTATTATAATGCTACTCTCCTTTCCCGTCACAGCTCCGAAGGGTTGACGCATTAAAAGAGGGCAATTAGTTCCATTAGAATTGTTAATTGCACGGTTTTGTTTTGGTAATTTTTGTTTATTGAAGCCCGGGATGTGATGCTGAATACAAAGAAGTAATTATGTGCCACCCGCTGCCAATTGAAATGTGTTTCGTAGCTGAATGGACGTGGCAAAGATGAAATATGCATACATTAGTACTGACTCTTTAGTCGCGCGACCGTACCTCTCTCTCTCTCTCTCTCTCTCTCTCTCTCTCTCTCTCTCTCTCTCTCTGCTTCTCAGAATGTCTTAGAATATTTTGTTTTGATATTATTATTATTATTATTTTATTATTATTATTATTATTATTTTTATTATTATTATTATTATTATTATTATTATTATTATTATTATTATTATTATTATTAGTACTGAATGAGGGTATTTTGGTTACTGAGGTAACAATATGATCCCTGAACTTTTTTTTAAATTCACAGCAGAAATGGGGATTCTTGAAATATAACTTAGTTTTAAGTGGAGATGACTGTTCAGATACGTTAGTTCACAAAAGTCTTAATAATATGAGATACAAATGCAGTTTCCATTATATTACTAATAATTCAAAATAAAACTATTTTTTCAATGTTCATAATTGTGTTTATATGTTCAACAATAAATTTATAAGAAAATGTCAGTAATGCCTTCCTTGAATATAATACGGTGCAACCACAACCATGTGAGTTTATATCACAAAACACAAACGATTTCAAATTAAGAGATTCTTTGAAAATAGTAATATCCAGTTTAGCTAAATGCTGATGCTTAGGTTCTTATATATAATTTCCTTGATTCAGCATTTGTAGTTTTGACCTCCCTTCTTTGGCATAGGATTTTTGTATACAAAGGAATGCTTTGGGAAGAGCGCATTGCCTAGTGTCAGTGACTCACAGCATAAGGAACCCTTTTGGCCATATGCTCTCGTAATGTTATGTAAAGTGTTTAGGCAACGTGAAAGGAGCCTTGCATAATGACTGGGCCAAGAAATGTAAATTCAGAAAAAAATATTATTATTATTATTATTATTATTATTATTATTATTATTATTATTATTATTATTATTATTATTATCTTTTACTGCCATGCTCACGCATTCAGAAGAAGGGGAAATAGACTTATTTACATTTTGCTACACTGGCCTCTAGCAGTTACTTAACGTTTCCACCTACTTTCACATAAGCAGTCGTGTGAAGTTCTTTGGCATAATTCTGGGTCTTCTGATATTTATGTGGTCTAATATTAATTTGTGGATAGTAATAGTTTGTACTATTCTTGCTCTTAGCTCTTATGCCCTTGGATTTACTTTTTTTTTAAAGCTTTCAAATGGTTCTAGGTTTAAGTATTGTCATCGTTATTATTATTTATTATTAATATTATTATACAGCCTTTGCAATATATATGTAAATATATATACATATATGTATGTGCATGGATATATATATATATATATATATATATATATATATATATATATATATATATATACATGCATACAGTACATACATATACATATACATGTTGATATAGAAAATCAGCGATGGGCCTGTTATAGTGAAGAGTTGCTCAGAGAAATAAGAAGGCAGTGGTCAGTGACATGCTTTAACCACTGTACCAAAGATGAACCCTCTATTCAGGTAACTTCCACATGGTTATCTTGTACCCGTGAATACACAGAAGGCTTATCGACAGGGCTTTGGACCCGTAAAAAACGCGCGATCAGCCTTGTCTTGGGTGAGTTCCCGTCCATTCTATCTAGCCGGTATTTTAACGTTTGCGCTTGTGCGCATGCGTGTTTCCTAGTTAATGCGTGTGCAAATGCACATTAAGCCGTTCAGGTATGAACTACATAAAGATAGCGCTTTGGTGATTAACTAGACAGTTTTCCGTAATGACAGATTCCTGCGTGAAAGGCGAGAGATGGGAGAGAACAAACGACTGGTCACGCAGCCTAACCAGCGCTTAAGGAACAATTTACCTTTCACCTTCCCCATGTTTGGAGAGAAATGTGCATTGTGTGTGAAGAAGGAATTGTCTTGCGCGAATCGTATCTTGTCACGATCTGCAAGCTCTCGAGAAATCGGTATGTTCTTTGAACCGTCGAGGGCGCTCGAATTTGCACGCGGTGATTCAATATCCAGAATTACGGAGGCCTTCGCGCGTTCTAGCTGTGGTCCGATTCTCAGAAAGTTCTTGGGGATGAGATTGCTACCCCCCCCTAATTGCCTTTCTCTACCGTGGCTACGATGCGACTCAACCCAGTCGACCCAGCAAAGGCCAATGGGATTCTGAGAAGGGGTTTACAATCTTGGGACTGTACTGGAACTACAGTACACCCATGCGTGTGTGTGCATATATATATATATATATATATATATATATATATATATATATATATATATATATATATATATATATATATATATATATATATGGATATAATAAGATTCCGTCCTTTCCCATCTCATTCTAAAAGTAATGACGGAGTTGTGAAAGTAAGACTGAATTGAGAGAAAATAAAACCAAAAAAACCCTGGCAGACGACTTATCCTTTGTACTGCGTCTGGCAGATGGGGAATATTGTCTCAGGAGACCAATCAGCGATCACAGAACAGTAAATCAAGATGAATGTTGTCAGCGCAATGCAACCGTGGTTCCGAGAAGGTGGAAACAGACGGTGTATTCGTGATTCAGCGATAAGTAAAGCAAAGCTTGCGGTGGCTTACCGGTACATAAAGACGTTTTTTGAGGCGTGGATCGAGCGAAAGTGAATTTTTTTTTTTTTTTTTTTTCCTGCGCTTTTATTGCAGACGCGGAAGAAATTTACGTTTTATTATACTTTCGCTTTTACACTTCCAGGACTTTTCTTTCTTTCTTTTCTTCCTTTTTTTGTTCTTGTTTAAGTAGGTTGTCGGTTCCAGTGATCTCTCTCTCTCTCTCTCTCTCTCTCTCTCTCTCTCTCTCTCTCTCTCTCTCTCTCTCTCTTATTCTTCTTTTTCTTCTATGTTGTCGGTTTTAGCGATGTCACTTTCGGTTGTAGATTAATTGCGCATACAAACACGCCTCTCTCTCTCTCTCTCTCTCTCTCTCTCTCTCTCTCTCTCTCTCTCTCTCTCTCTTCTTCTTCTTCTTCTTCTTCTCATTTTAGTAGGTTGTCGGCTGCAGCGATGTCACGTTCGGTTGTAGATTAAATACACACACAAACACCTCCTCTCTCTCTCTCTCTCTCTCTCTCTCTCTCTCTCTCTCTCTCTCTCTTCCTTCTTTCTTCTTCTTCTTCTTCTTTTTAGTAGGTTGTCTGCAGCGATGTCTTCGGTTGTAGATTAAATACACACAAACACCTCTCTC
This sequence comes from Macrobrachium rosenbergii, assembly GCF_040412425.1. Lineage (NCBI taxonomy): Eukaryota > Metazoa > Arthropoda > Malacostraca > Decapoda > Palaemonidae > Macrobrachium > Macrobrachium rosenbergii. The sequence goes on along the minus strand of NC_089790.1, from coordinate 754,706 downwards.
TCTCTCTCTCTCTCTCTCTCTCTCTCTCTCTCTCTCTCTCTCTCTCTCTGCCGGTCCATAAATCTTGTTCTGTTTTGTGTAACTACCCTTTGTTGCAGGTTTTCTTTCCCCTCGTTCAGGGATTTAGTTCTATCATCAAACTTCCTCGTTCTCAACCATTTCGCCTCGCTCGCCCTAAACTCACATCCAGACCCGATGGCAGAGAAACCATAAAGAAAATTACGTGAGATTCAAATCACCCTTTGTTGTAATAACCGCTGGATGCGGTGCATTTAAGTATTTAGACTATTTTCGGTCCGTAATGAATCGGGAAGAGAAAGGCGTTGGTTGATCACTGGACAGAACGACTAGGTGGATCTCTCTCTCTCTCTCTCTCTCTCTCTCTCTCTCTCTCTCTATATATATATATATATATATATATATATATATATATATATATATATATATATATATATATATATATATATTTTATATATATACTCTCTCTTTCTCTCTCTCTCTCTCTCTCTCTCTCTCTCTCTCTCTCTCTCTCTCTCCACTAGATAATTCATTCATTTCTTTGCTACGGTTCCGCTGATTCAAAAAAAAAGAGTATATGTAATTACCTGACTTGATAGAAAAAAAAAATTTCTCTTTTTACTGCATGGTTAGGTTAGATTTCCGTATTGTTCCTGACAATAAGTTCCCGAATAAAGTTCTACATATCCAGTATCACTTACAGGTATCTCTTATAAATCATTTAAACATGTTGCTGAGAATCTTAAATTTTTTTTTTTTTTACTGCATGGTTAGGTTAGATTTCCGTATTGTTCATGACAACAAGTTACCGAATAAAGTTCTACATATTTAGTGTTACTTACAGGTATCTCTTATAAATCATTTAAACATGTTGCAGAATAAATTTTTTTTTTTACTGCATGGTTAGGTTAGATTTCCGTATTGTTCATGACAACAAGTTCCCGAATAAAGTTCTACATATCCAGTATCACTTACAGGTATCTCTTATAAATCATTTAAACAGATGTTACTGAGAATCTTTAACTGGAGCAGATGGCTGTATACGAGTTCACCCAGTACGAATATTGCTTTCAATTCAGTTTGTTTACAACAATTACAAAACATAAGCGCGCAAATTCAAGAGTTCTGAAGTGACAGTTATTATGAAATGGCATGTCCACTATTTTCATAATCGTGAGGAAATCGCTTGGAAGAATTATTTATGGGTCCAAAGAATGCTTCCAGTGAGCAACTGGTTGGTGCGTCGTATCTGACTTTTAGCCGTGGCCTGAATTTTGCCGTAAGGAGTTATTCTTTATTATCTTGGAAGTTTACTTCAGATCATCGTTCGTACATGTTTATATAAGCGTTGGTTACCTATAAACACATTCCTACTGATGTATACATACATATATATATATATATATATATATATATATATATATATATATATATATATATATATATATATATGTGTGTGTGTGTGTGTGTGTGTGTGTGTGTGTGTGTGTTTTAACAAATTGTTTTGATTAAAAAGCCTTCAGTTTCATTACCGGAGAACGTTTTATTGCGTTTCTTTTCCGAAGGTATTATCAGGTGAACGAATATATTAATGGGCAAACGTATATATATGCATTTGTTGCTGGTGAAATCATAAAACACCTGTTTCACCTCTGATTTTCTCTGAATAGCATGAATTTTGTTCGTCAGATTAATATTTTAAAAAATTGATCATAAAGCTGTTACTGAAAAAGGGAAATGATTTCTGGCTCCGTGCTTATACAGTCACAGAAATATATTACAAGGATTAACAGCGGAATTCATTCAGGCTTTTGCCAGACTTGTTGGGGAAAGGTAATTGTTCTTTCGAAAGTAACAAAACTGGATTGGACGCAAGAGCTCTCCTTTGCAGCTGAACTCAGAAATAAAAGTGGAAAACAAGCGACGGGGGCGGGACTGAAAAGAGAATTGAGAACAAAGTATTGATTCCAAAATAAATTTCATTTCGGCGTCACCAAATTTCAGTGGACGGGAGATTGAATTTTCCATCGGTCAAAGCCTGCAGTTGCGTTCGAATGCGCTCTAAAGGGGAACGTCTATTTCCATTCCTCTTTTCTCGGTCGCGCAGTTTTCGTACACGATTTGCCCCGTTCCTCCGCAATTAAGGCGAATGCTCTCTCGCCATTGTCTCGTCATTAACTGCTGCGAATCTAAGTCCCCGTTTTTATGCGCTTTTCATTAACAAGGACAAATTAATGTTATATACTGCAATCAAAATTATAGAGACGCTCCGAATTTTGAGACGCTTCGTCGCTCCCCCTCCGCTCGTCCTAATTGGATTATCTCGGATTGTTCCTCATTCAAATCACTGTCATCTTGCTCCCTGGGGTCCGCTTATTTGCTGGGATATACTTTTGCGTTGGCGATAAGTGTCCCTTGCTTTTTATTCATTGGGTCCGTATTCTTTCTCGTTTCATACATGCAGAAACAAGTTGTTGTTAAGGATCTGTTTATTTATGTGTGTGTATATGTATACATATTTATGTGTGTATGTATGTATGTATGTATGTAGGTAAGTATGCATACACGGTGTATATGAGGAGGAGTGAGAACATGAAAACGATTGTTAAAAGTCTTGTTATAATATTCACCAGCCCAATAATAACTTGAAACATCACACACACACACACATACATATATACATATAATATACATACATACACACACACACACACACATATATATATATATATATATATATATATATATATATATATATATATATATATATATATATATATATATATATATATATAGAAATCATAACACACAATCACGTGTGGAACAGAAATAAATTTCTGACTCACGTCATTTAGCCTGTTCTCAGGTAACGCCCTTGCTTTCCACCTGAGAGACCTGGGTTCGATCCTGACGTGAGTCAGAAATTTATATATATATATATATACATGAGCACATATAATTAATTTTGTTTAGCCTGTTCTGTCCTCCCAGAATTTTGGCAACCTAGAGTCAGGGCAGGAAAGAGGCGAAAACTATAGTAAGTTTGCGTAAAGGGTTATCAAAGCATCAGGTCCATGTAGTGCGGGGGGCTTCACCCCCTTACCACGGGCAACCTGTGAAAAAAGACCGTGAAACATTAGTGTACAACAGCTGCCTATCCTAGTATAGTGTGCTGTTTGCTCAGTCACCTAATTGCGAGAAGGAAGCATAAGGCCTCTTGGGCGACAGTCATTTCGGCTGGTATTTCAAAGGCTTCAGATTCAGATATTTACAAGCACCAGTGAAGGAAGTGGCTTTATAGCGAGTCCTTTGGAAATCCATCACAAATCCGACTTCTCTGTTGCTAGTATGGAACTGAAAGTTGGGTTTAGAATTTTATTAATATTCTACTAATGTAGGGGCAATGGGGAAAGCAAAGCTGAATATATATATACTTATATATATACTTATATATATATATATATATATATATAAGTATATATATATTTATATATATACTTATATATATATATATATATATATATATATATATATATATATATATATATATATATATATATATATATATATATATATATATATATATATATATATATATATATGTAGGTAGGTAGAGAGAAAGAATTTTGGTAAGTCATATTACGAAAGCTTGTTGAATTCTGAAATACGAACGATAATTCAACATGAATTACTTCGTATTGAGGTCAATACTATTGCATGTTGGCCAAAGCGTTCTCTTGAAAACAAGAGACTATCTACAGGCCCCAATTTGTGGGTTACATATTCATATGGCAGTGAAGAAGAAGAAGAAGAAGAAGAAGAAGAAGAAGAAGAAGAAGAAGAAGAAGAAGAAGAAGAAGCAGAAGCAGCTATAACTGATTACGGTGTTAAGACATCAGGCGTAGCGTATCACATTTTTATGTCGGGCGAACAGCGTAACAAATTCCTCTCCAAAAGACTGACGACAGGCTGATTAGCGCTGGATGCCACTCGAGTGCCACTTTTTCCTATTTTTTTTTTTTTTTGAGGTTTTGCATGATTTAATGTTGCTCTGGGTTTGGGATTTTTATCTGTTGTAAAAGTGTTTTAGTATATTGAGTATCACAGAGAAATTTTCTCTTATTTCTTAAATCTACTCAGTACAGTACATGTTTTCAGAAACATGGAATTTTATATTATATTCTTATATATATATATATATATATATATATATATATATATATATATATATATATATATATATATATATATATATATATATATATATATAAATGTGTATGTATGAATTTTAGCCACTTATACGCGCGTGACTTATTTTATAATCACAAAAATTAAACTATGAATATCGTTTGATATTGAATTTACTACTTTGGGAATAACTTAACCCAAATGGAATTATAATTGATAAGTGCTTCTTTGCTGGGAGGAGTTCGAACTATGGCCTAATTTAAAACAACAACAGATTGGGACTTTATACTTTTCCATTATAATTCCCTGTGGGTGCAAGCTTTTCACAAAACATAGTGAATCCGATATTAAGAAATTTTTGTCTGATGCATGTAAAAATAGTTTATAGGGAAACAATTGTATCTGGTGACACGTCCGTAAAACAATTTTTTTATGATCTTCGAAGTAATCAAGAATTACTTAAAAGAAAGAGGCTTTATTGTCAAAACATGATTACACTCTTTTATATGAATAATATAATTGAATAATCAGTTTGTGGTATATGATAACCTCTCATTAAAATATTAAGCCAATCCAAGAAAATTACAGTGCGTTCGCGAATAACATTTACATTCAGTCAGACTTCTAACTGAAAGCACATTTTCTAATAACCATCCGAAAGAGAATGCGAAGCCGGGGGAGGATGGGGGCGGTCAGCTCATGTTGCACAAAGTGAAAGCACTGTTTTGAATGTTCTTTCCTTACAAGGTAATTCACCATCCGGTTTCCACCAAGATTGTGGTCACGGAAAAGCATCAGAACATTGGCCATATATATATATATATATATATATATATATATATATATATATATATATATATATATATATATATATATAAATATATATATATATATATATTCATATATATATTTATAACATGCATGCAAAAATAAATATACGAATGTATTGGTGACTGTATTGTATGTAACCAGCTAATTTCGCCTCACCAGAACAGAGCACATTTCTGTAACAAACTTTTGCATGCAAATAAATTGACTTACCTTCATAATACAGCAAAGTTGTCAAGTGGAAAAACTGTAGTTGCAATAGTAGCAGTAGTAGCAAAACATCAGTAGTATTGCTAATAGTAATAGCTACTATTTTATTCTTAAAGGTTGAAGCTACTTACCACTCTGTTTACTTTCATCTAGTTGCAATAATTAGTAGCAGCATTAGCATCAGCAGTATTGCTAATAGTAATAGCTACTATTTTATTCTTAAAGGTTGAAGCTACTTACCACTCTGTTTACTTTCATCGCTGCCATAAACTCTTTTTTGTGGTACTCAGAGCAATAATGGTCGTTTTTAATTTCACGCGAGGACGATCGGCTGTTCAGACGGTGTCGTTTAGGCTTTCTGAGTCGTTTCTTTTTTATATCAGCTCGTGGACGTGGAATGAATCTCTTTTGATTATCGGCTGATTTCTCGATTGGAATTAACTTCGAATCATTTTACGCGACAACTATATATATATATATATATATATATATATATATATATATATATATATATATATATATATATATATATATATTATATATATATTTTATAATATATATATATATATTTATATATATATATATGTGTGTGTCCGTGTGTATGTATGTGCGTGCTTGCGGTGCATGCACCTTATCTTTTACGCTGATCTATCATTGCTAATTTAATTAACGACGTAAAATGTGTTTTTTGTGCTCATTTGATCCACTTTTCAAGTAAGTTTGGTTGACTTTCTTTTCATTTATTCAGTTACTGACCACTATACTACGCCTTGATAATATTCTATTTCTCCTTATATTCTAATAGTCAAAGTTTTCTCAACTTTGTGCATGAAGAGGCGTATACTTGATCCCCTATTTACATATGTCAATGCTCCATTACGGCAAAACTTCAAAAGCGTTAGAATGTAACTGGTTTGATGAACAGAGAGCAAATGTTGAATATTGATAATATAAAAGAGAATAGGGAACCTGTAATAGACTTCGTTCGTATAGGCTTAATTAAAAGTTAGGCTCGTGTACTTTGATAAATCGAAACCATTATTTCTCGATAATAGGACCTGTTCAGTGGTCATAAATCGTTGCAGTACTCAACGACACCGGTCTGATAAAAAAAAAATGTATTCATGGCTTGTGTTGAGACAGGGAGTTCAAGCGTTGAGATACGATCTTGCGTTTGTCAATTGTTTTTACGTAGATTTTCTGTCGTTTTGTTTTGTTTTTCTCTTTTAGAAATAAAGTGAAGGATGTCCTTGATGCCATGATTAGAATTAAAGTCTGTGGAATATTATAGGGTTAATTAAAATAAAATAAAAAAACTCATAAAACAATAAACCAAATTTTCTGAAATTGTTGTAGGACCATTTTTTTGTTATTGAGTTATTTTAATTGTGAGTAAATATGAAGACTTTTTTTGCTGAGTGCCTACTTTCTAGGGTTTAAACAAAAGCTTCTTGTAGAATAAAGACCATTTTCAGTGATAGGTAAAAAGTTTTTTTTCTAAAATAATTTTTTTTTTTTTTTTTTTTTTTTGCTAAAGATAAGTCCAAGATTCTTTTCAATTAAATACATTTTTATCTTGGGGTAAATGAGAAGACATGTTTTGACTGGGTCAACATGATGCTCCATATTTCCAGTTCGGGGAGGTGGGGGGGAGGGTGTTGCCATTCTGGTGTCCATTTTTAGTCATCTCACTGATTCATCAACGATTCATCGCCGGAGGCATGAAATTTAATTAACGCTTATTTTTACATTTTTTCCTCGCCGCCCTGTTGCTCTTTTCACAGGCGACCGCGCTTGTCTGCACTGCTCTTCGTTCAAGTCATTGAGGTTATTCCCAAAGTCAATAGAAATTTGTAAGTTGGTCTTAAATAACATCTACCATTATCAAAATGTGGTATTGTTACAAACAATGTCTCAGAAATATTTCAAATGAGGCTTCTTGTATTTATTGATTTTTATGATTTCATTGAGGTAAAATTTTGATTATTAAAGGTAGAATGTCGGTATTGAGAGAGAGAAGAGAGAGAGAGAGAGAGAGAGAGAGAGAGAGAGAGAGAGAGAGAGAGAGAGAGAAAACTGTGGGGACTATATAAATAATAGAATGTATTTCGCATCGTTACAATAAGTAACGATTATTGTATAGCGTTCATCTGAAGGCGAATAGTATTCCGCATATAATACGCTGAATGTGGGAACGTCAGATTATCGCAGCCACTTGTCATACCTTCTGATTCATTTTGCCGTGAATCCGAAGGGTTATTTTCACTGCTTGAATAAATGCCAGTAGAAAACATAAAGGAGACACGGTTATCTGAAGTTGCAGAACCTCGAAATGATTTCCGTGGTCTGAAGAGCTTGGGTAAAACTACAAAGTAGTTGCCCAGCACATGTAGCAAAGAGGCGAAATCCGATGTTGCTTTGAAATAAATTAGGCTGGCTAACTTTCTGTTCCTCTAAATTTTGTTTTAAGAATTTTAGTAAAACTGAATTATTTTAGCAGAGGTATTTCCGATGTCGATGATCGTAGAAATTCTTTATTCTATCGATCTCAATCGGCCCATCAGTTCTCAAACTTGAATTGTTTGCGTCATGGTAATGTGCCTGACAAAAATTAGGTTTTGTCCATTTCTCCTTCATCATAATTGCATCAGTCATTTACTTCGGTTCTTTTCCATTTATATCATTTATAGATAATATAGCGTGTGTTTGCGCCATCACGAGGTGCAACATGGAAAAAGTTCGTTCTCAGAATACCTCTGTCAAGTCTTCCCTTTCTTGACCAGGATTTTTAGTACTAATGTAGTGTCAGTCACTTATTCAGACGTAAACTGAGGACGCCAATATCTGCTAACATTTTTGATTAAGCTAACGTTTCGTTTTCCAAGACCCCTTGATGCTCAGTTGTCGCGTGTCCACCCTTTCTGGGTTATTAGACCCAGCTGTTCAACGACTGTTTCTCCAGGTGATATATAGACCACAGTACGTCTTGCCAAGGTGCTTGATGGTGGACGAGACAGTAGTGACACTTTGACAAATTCATTCCCTTCACCGACTGAAGTTTTGGTCACTGAAAAACATTACTGATCCATAATAATGTTTTTTTCCTGTATGGCTGCTTGGTGTTACTTGGACTTGTCAGACAAGTTAAATTTTTTTTTTTTTTGGGGGGGGTACTTTTTAGCTTCTTGGAGCCTAACTTGGTAACAAGGGGCCAAACTACTTCATTATTAATCCTAAGTTAAAGATAAGTGTTTTCGCCACAGTGATGTTACACATAACTTTGCTGAAGGCATATTTTCAGGGTAGTATAACTCGAAAGCATATAGTTTCATTGTACTCGGGAAAACAATGCTTTCGAGTCGATTTTCAAGTTGTGCTAAATAGCCTACCCAGTTCATTCACTTCTAAATATTATACCGTTAAGTCTTCGGTCGGTTGCCTGATTATAAGTATAAAACCTCCCTTTCTCCCTCTAATTTTTTTAATAATAACTGTTTATTGTGGTTGCATTTACTCCCGACAAAACAACAACGACATCTGTGGAGACTAACCTGTGGACATCAGCAACAGCAGCAGACGATTCTTCATTGTCGGTTCCTTGGATACCACAGTTGACGCTGAGTTTAAATGTTTGGATTTTCGTCTGTCGTGATCCCTCAATTAATATAGGTCCTTTGGTCTCCCTCTGGTCGAACGAGTCCTTAAGAAAATTATATACGATCTCGGCGAAAGATTAACACCAGTGATTTAGTTCTTTTTTTTTTATATTGTCCTCGGCCGCTGTTATGACGTCATAAATTTCAAGCTTGCATTTGCCGTATCACCGTGAATATTCACACAAGCAGATTTACCCAGAGTAGTAGATATTAAAGACTAGGATTAGTCATCAGTATCAGTATTTAAAGCGGGCGCGTTCGTTCCTTTCGGTGCCTGTTCAAGGAAACTCGAGAGATGGTCTGCATGGACCGAACCCGCCTCCGTGACTCGATGTGGGACGCGCACGCTCCTGCTCCTACGGTCCTCCGTGACAGACTGTGGCGATGAAATCTAGAACACGTGGTTAAAAGTGGCGAAAAGGTTGCTTCCAAAGAGAATGGATTATGTGCTAGACCTGGAGGTGGAAAGGGGACCGGGAATGGGCGGCCAGGTGTGTGGGCGGCGCCCGGTGGCTTGGAGTTATTCCACTGATGGTTACGAATGCCATTACGTCTGTGACTGGCGGCCAGGAAATCGCGGTGTTGTTGTTCTTCACGAGTTTGTTTCCCCCACTGGTGTTTTCCCCAGTGCTTTCTGTGACATTTGTGGGTATGGGGATCGTAAACTGAAAATCTGTATCTTGCGGTTTGGAAAGTAAATGTTGGTCGAGTTGTGTCAGCGTGATTATGCAAAGACCGGAACACAAAAACGCTACACGATATGCCGATGAGAGAGAGAGAGAGAGAGAGAGAGAGAGAGAGAGAGAGAGAGAGAGAGAGAGAGAGAGAAATAATAGTTTTTCGATTTTAAAATTCTCTAATTCTGCATTCAAATTCGTTGGACAGTCTGCCAAGGCAACCTACATTTTGGTATTCGATTCAGATTTATATTTTTTTATCCATTTTTCAATCCTAAATTTTAAATAAAAAGAAATAATTCAGCACGCTTTTTATACAAAATGCTACCTTCTTTTTACCATATTTTTTTATCCATTTTTCAATCCTAAATTTTAAATAAAAAAAAAAGAATTCAGAACACTTTTTATACAAAATGCTGCCTTTTTTTTAACATGTTGATCGGAACAACAGAGGTACTTCATATATAACTTAAATATTGGAGAAAAATTCAATGAATACCTTCGTTTGATTTCTGATTCAACCAATTGTCTTCCGAGTACACATATATCTCATTGCTCTGTGTGTCCTTTATTTTAGAATATGTATGCCACAGTCATGCATATATGAGAGTGTATAAACGCGTGCGTGCTGTATGCTTGGATGCAAGAGTAGCGGTTATAATGAGGTCCGAAAGTCAATAGAGCGAGAGTATTGAGAGTATGTATGTGAAAGCACAATTCCTGTTATTGGATGGTAAATGACCACAGCTTTCGTCATGGGTTGTTCATATTTTTTCGCTTTTAGAAATTAGAAAAATATGACGAAAAGTTAATAGAAGTTCATCATTTTTTTCTGTGGTCGTTTTTTATTGTTGCTGTTGTTCTAACAGTGTTTGATTAGTGACGTTTTGTTCTGACAGTTTTTGATTAGTGACGTATTAGGTAAGGAAAGAATAAGGAAGTAGGTGAGAAAGAATAAGGAACTAGGTGAGGAAACGCGAAAAGATAATGCATATGTCAGAATTTCATAATATAATATATATATACTCGTATATATATATATATATATATATATATATATATATATATATATATATATATATATATATATATGTGTGTGTGTGTGTGTGTGTGTGTGTGTATAACTGAATCACGAAAATATGGAACGTGATGAATATATAAATAAAGGCAATGCCACAGAGGAAAGAGAAACAATGGAGCACAGCAAGGCCTTTCGACTTATAGTCCTTTACAGTAAAGGACTACAAGTCGAAAGGCCTTGCAGTACTCCATTGTTTCTCATTCTTTCGTGGCATTGTCTATTTATATATATATATATATATATATATATATATATATATATATATATATATATATATATACACACACATACACGTGTTCCCTCTCCATTTCTTAGACCATAGTTGAATAGCCACCTTAAACAATTCACCGCCTAGGTACAGTAATTAGGAGCACAGTGAGTTTGAAAGGAAAGTATCCACACTCTCCAGTCTCCAAGGATTAAAACACTTTCTGTAGTTACTGAGGCGAATGACCTGACTAGAAGGTATAATTGCATGCGCAAGCACATATGTTCTCAAATTCATGCATAAAGAAGAGGAAGTTTTTGTCTGAATCGTCAGGTGGCTCAGAGTCAGAGGAAGAGAAAATATGTAACCAGTGAAGTGTTTTTAGTGCACTGAGAATTGTTGGCAAAACTTGGAGAAAAAAATTTGCTGTATATATTTGTGGTTGGTGTATACATGTATGTACATGTATATATATAATGTATATGCATATAATTATATTATGTATATATATATGTATACTTACTTATATATATATTATAGTCTATACAAATATATATATAATTTTTTTTATATATTACCATACGCCTCATGAGAGTGGTGACTGTAGGGCAGTGGTTCGTAACCTAGGGGGGGACGTCAGCAATTTCCAAAGGGGGCGCAAGCCCCAGGAAAAAAAGTAAAAAATCCCCAATTACATTGATTATTCTCTCAACAAGAGTCGCTAAGAAGCAGTGTCAAGTATCTCACTAATTCATTCCCAAAAGAATAAAAACACCCCTTCTCTTTCTCTTTTTTTTAATTTTCCATTAAATCTGGGAGGGAATTTTACTCATAGATGCAAGGGGGCGGGGTTGGAGGGAAGGACCAACTCTTAGAGGGGGCGTGGTAATAAAACCAAGTCTTTAGTGATGAGGCTGCAAGCCCCTTGCCCATGTCTTGGCCTCCAGCTGACGGTTGACAGGCTAGCTATTCACAGGTGGCTACAATATCTGTTTGGGTCAACTGGTCGAACCACAGATCCTACGAATGGGAGACCAATGCGTTACCACTAAGCCGCGCCAGTCTCTGATGTACAGATCGATGGATATATATTGACTCTCAGGTAATGTTATGTGCATACGTCTACACTTGTATATGTGTAGGTATGCAGATGATTATTCATGAAGTTGTATTCATCATTAAGTTATATCGGCAATATTGTTACTTTCAAGTGGGTTTCATTCGTAATTCAAGATGGAGCACTACTCACAAGCTGATCATTTTCTTCCACGACAAATGTCATCGCTTCCATTTTGGTTTTCAGTCATACGGGCTCAGTTTGAAAAAGTAAAATTGCACTGGCGTCAAATTGCTGCTCATTTTCTAAAAGGAATTTTGTGCTGCAGTTGTCAATATTATACATGTTTCCCGAAAATATGTCGCTTGAAACACGGCTTCTCATGTTTATTAGGCACATGACGGGAGAGATCGATTGACTGATTGATTTAAGGTTCCCTGGCGAAGTGAGTACGAGAGAGAGAGAGAGAGAGAGAGAGAGAGAGAGAGAGAGAGAGAGAGAGAGAGAGAGAGAGAGCAAGAATCAACTGAAATGTAATCAATTTCCTCTGATCATCCCTGTCCACAGATGGAGTAATTTCACCTGTAAGCCATATCACATATGGTGTGACTCTAAAACAGATGATTAGCTCAAGTTTATAAAATTCTCTCTCTCTCTCTCTCTCTCTCACACACACACACACACACACACATCTTTCAAGTGAAGGATTTTATCTACTCATCGTTCCATCTTTATAGAAATTAACAAAAAAAATGAAGAATAGCGTCGTATAATCTCCTTGATTTTCTTCCTCGGACAATTACTTAAAACAGAGCTTTCAAACCCGCTCCCTCCCTCCCCACCACACCCCGTCATCTGCCTGCGGTCGCAGGGACTGATTAGCATAATGTGCTAAATTGGCATTTTGTGCTACTTTGATATGAAACGCGATGAGCTGGATAAGTATAATTGCGATGATAATTGTATGCGAAGCATAACTTGTCGTAATAAACTCACAAAATACTTTTGCTTTTTTTAAGAACTGGGGAAAGCTTAATTGCATCTTTGTTACGTTAACAACACCCCATCCCCTTTCTCTCTCTCTCTCTCACTGTGTGTGTATATGCATATATATATATATATATATATATATATATATATATATATATATATATATATATATATATATATATATATATATATATATATATATATATATATATATGTATATATATATATATATATATATATATATATATATATATATATATATATATATATATATATATGAATTTTTAGCAGTGGAGAAGAGGGTAATATAAAATTCTCATCTGGTAGTTTTTTTTTTTTAAGAATTAGCGGACATCTTATGATTGTGTCATTTCAGGATTGTAAACAACAGAAATATGCATCGTAACTCTACATGAAACAGTTACATACACATACAAGTCAAAAGGGTAAACTGAAAATGATAAAACCTGAGGATATTTACAACATGAACACAAGGGAAAGTTCTAGACACTTTGACTGAAAGCTGCTAAAATAATTCATAGATATGTAACAAATAAAAAATGTTATAGACAGTCGTAATATCCTGACCACTTCTGTATAAGTCAAGAACTCGAAAGGTAGAAAGCAGACCTAATCCAAAGTAAACAGGACATTATGGCGTGCCAGGTCTAGAACCTATACTCTCTAGACCTTGACTGGAGCATCATGTTGTGGTGGAAGGCCAACCCTTTGAAATAGTGCAACATTTCTGTTGCCCTGTGGTGACACTAAACTGTGAAGCAGGTATGCATGTCCTGCGAGGGCAGTAAGGAAATGGACAGGTGGAGACTGGTCATTGACCTCTCCATTGAACAAATTTTGTGCTGCAGACTTGATTAAAGATGGAAATAACTGGTACCATGTTGGATTCCATCAGAGAGGGCAGCTTCAATCATTCAGTGGATCTGCAAGACATATTTTCAGATCCCCATCTATCAGTGCTCCAGGAAATACCTCTGTTTTTTCTGCAAAGAGACAGTCTAATTTATTAGTTCAAAAGCCTCTTCTGGGGGCCTACTCATACAAGATACATTTTCTGCTATACCTTGATGACTGGCTGGTTATGGAGTCACAGACTCAGTTGGTCCTGAACAGCAAACCACCTCCTCGCATTTTGTGACCTGAGGGTTGTAATAAGTTGGGGAATTTGGATCTCGTTCCCCTGCAGCAGGCGAAGATGGGGCATGTAAATAGTAGACAGAGTAGCTGTTTTTGTAGGGCTCTCGATTCAGTGAGATGACAGCACAATCCCTGTCTTGACAGGAACAAACAGAGTGGCTCTGGCAGGCCGTCCTTGAAACGCTCCACCTATGGACATGCCTGTTCTGTTCATCTGCGCATCAACATTCTGGGACATGGTGCACTGATGGTCATAACCCCCTAAGGGGATTCCATGAAATTATGATTGATCCACAAACTAACTGCCTTCCAACTTGTAGTGCCCTGTCATTAGGGCAACACTTGCCTCAAGAGTTTCCTAGAGTGAGAGTTCAGACTCACCTCACTCAGATTCAGGACCCTATTAACATTGCACCCTGTGCCAGATTGTAAATGAAGTTACAAGAGTCAATGCTCCCCTGCTCAAAATCATAACCATAAGAACAAATGGCAAGTTTTAAAGGTAATTTGTATTTTTCTAGGTATACAAAGCAGAGCCTTTTATGATAACCCCACCTCACCTACCCGACACAAGAAATAAAACTTGTACAAAATGACAAAACAGTGTCGCACAATAAGATTGTAAAATACAAACAACAATTATTCAATAATTTATTAGAAAAATTGAAAAAGTACATATTAGAAAAAACAATGAAATCTGGAATGTTCTACTAGTATTTAACAAAAACAGCTTTTTGGGAAAAAAATAAACAAATCTCAAGCAGTACAATACTTCACATACTTTAAATGCTTATCAGTTCAAAACTAAATATATTTCACAGCTGATCAGTAAACAAAACCCTAATCAGTTCAATGCTTCACTTAATTCAGAACTGAAGAGTAACCCAAAATCATAATCAATGAGGGTTTTCTTTCGATCAGCACAACAAATAAAACTTTACCTATAAAAGATTAATTGCAACAACTGTTAACCGCACTCTGTGTTAAAAAATGCCACTATAAACCTAATAGATTCTTTTAGCAATACTCAACAGCAAAAATAAAATTAATTCACAATACTGTACACAAAAATCACAGGTAATTGAGATTCTTTCCATGTTACTCTATATTAGCCACACCTATTCAGAAAAGTTACATATTTCTGGATATTTATTTCTCCTAATATCTGAATATAATAATAAGCAAAAGGTTACCCAATTAAGTGAATAAATATCCAAACAAAATTAAATCTAGCAAGTTAAAACAGCAACTAGCCTTCAAACAAATCTCTTCCAGCTAAGGGCCTTCATACATGAAGTATGGTTGCACAATCAACTAATTTCATTTTAAGTATGAGTATGATAATCTTGTGTAATGTACATAAGAAATACAAAAAGATTGAACCTTTGTACAAAGGGGAAGTTATTTAACTATAAAATATACAGTCACATTTTACTACACAATACATTAAAAGACTGAACCCTACTGTCTGTGGAAAAGCTCGACAATCTCTTACCAGAGGGGACACAATGGAGTAAGAAGAGTAATTCTCAAAGTGAATCAAACATGAAAATAGGCTAGAGTCCTTTAATGTGATATACAATTTCACATCAAAATGTCATGCTTGAAATTTTCATAATCAACGATGCTGACATTATTTTAGAAAAACAAATAGCTATCCCTACATATTTACTTTTGCGACCATTTTTTAATGTTTAGACAATGCAAAGGTTTAAACATACCCATTACCTTTTCAGGCTAAAGAACAAAAAATGCATGATAGTAGCTGAAATGAAAATATAAAACGAAGTAAAAATTCCAAATTTACCAAAGCTGAAATTTCCATTCATTTTCCACAAAGGCTCTTGTACAAAACCCCCTAATTTTATAATGTGAATGAGTAAACCAGCTGACATTGATGGGGTTGTAATCAGTTTATTCCACAAATTAAAATGTATCATTTCAAAAGAAAAACTTAAGAAATTTTATTTTACATTTACATTAATGTGGCCTTGATTAACTTAAGAACTTTTATTTTACTTTACATTAATGTGACCTCGCTGCATGGCATTGAATTTATAGTACCTATATCTACTATCTGAAGAAGAAAATTCGCCTCTTGTAATGCCCTGACCTGGAAGATACACTCATTATTACATATTCAATAACCGTGCACAACTTTAAGATGATTGTCATTTTTTACAGTTTTCCAGTATTACAAAGGATCATCACTCATGAGTAGCACAAAAGATTTTATTTTCATACATTTACATCCTTAAATTTTTTCTAAATCGAATGCTATAGAAAAAATGTTCTACAAAAAGTCGCTGCAATTTCCTTGTAAAATAGGAATGCTTTAGTGTTAAGTATGGTTGTTATAACATCAATACACTATCCATAAGCAGGTCCAACAACAATTCAAGTTTGGAGAGTATAACCTCAAAAATGCATTTTTCATAGACAAAAGCATGGGTTTCTTTGCTAAAGTTTTGAAATCCACTTAAGTAAACTGCCTTTCAAACCACTCTTTCTATTTGGTTCAGTGGTCTGACTAATCTTACGTACTTACATACACATAATGTATTCAATTAACATATTTCCAGACAATTTCTAATATTGTCCGTACCCAAATTCAAACAATGTTTTAAAAGTACAAATGTAATTTGGAAATACTGTGCCAAAAAGCAAAGCATTCTTGAATAAACTAAATGCAGTCAGTCATGGAAATATGGTCTACAACACAGACAAGCTCTATGCGAAGCTTTTTCTAGAAACAAGATTTAGTTTCTTTACTTCTATACTACACTTACAACTTTAAGTATGAAGAGCAACTGCTTGCTCAGTGTGCAGCTACATAAATCAAATGCAAGATGGTGGTAATGTCTTCTAAAGCACCTTGAACTCTGCAGTTAAAGCCAGAGCAATAAAAAAACATCAATTTAACACGAGGTCAAAATGTTAAGTCCAAAATGTCTCGATCACACTGAAACGCCTTAAATGCACTCTCTAACCTGATGAAATATGCCAGAAACCCTTAAAAGCAAAGCAATGTACAACTTAATTTCAATAATGATGTTTAATATCAACTGGGGACCATTATTACATGTAACCATCTACATACTATATTGCACAAAAATGTATTAGAGAATGAGAAAGTGTTGACTTTGTCCAGAATAGCTCCCTCATACAAGGAAAGGCTAATGACACAATATATGACATCCTTACTAAGATATTTATACAATATGTATTACTATAGTGTAACATTCTGCAGCTGCCAAAGGTAATATAATCTGTACAATCTTGGAATATTGTAATCCAGAAAAAACTAGATAAAACTGTAAACTGGAAGCTATTCAGTTTATTTTGAATCATGGAAAGTCTTACTTAAATTCAGATTATTTAATTTCACGGTTATTATAAGATCTGAGTTGTGAGATTAGAAACTTGATGTCTCTGAGTTGTGAGATTGGAGACTTGACAAAATATCACAACAAATCCTGAACATTCTCCATAGAGAGATTTACCAACAGTTTCAATGTCCAAAGACCTTAAGATGATTTGAGATTCTTCTAATGAGTACGCTGCAAACGCAAGTTTTTATCACACAGCTAGGCTAACGCCTCTTTTTCTTGTCCTGCTTGCGGCGGTGATGTTGATTGTGGCCTCTGTGCGGAGGCGATGTGTGAGGTGAACCATGGTCAGAACCATCATCGTCGCTTGAATCACCATCCTTTGAAAAAGAAAAAAACTATGTAAATTTGGTATTTCACTAAATAGCCAGTCAGTACAAATTAACCTACACAATCATAGATGAAAAACAGCATCCTAAAATCTCTTAAATGGAAAAAGTGTAAGAGCATAATTATATATACTAATATTTTACAGCTAAATATTCGTTAGATATATAATGTATTAAAACCAACTTCCTTAGCTGTACATAACATAAACCAAAGACAGAGAAACTACAGTAAAAGCTTGCACAGTAATCTCCACGACATAACTTTTATTTTTTTTATTATTTTTACATAACGTACAGTTAAATCAGTTTCTGTACATCTTTCGTCCCACACCAACTTCTCCAGAGACACAAGGAGTACAAGAAAAACCAAAAATTTTTGCCGTAGGCCAACACAAAATGAGGAATAGGCCAGACAGAGCCAGGTATTGTTCTCGTTTACTCTTGGTCCTGGAGATCTCACTCTGCCCTCCACAATGCCTAACTCAGGACACAGATTACTCTTTTTTTTATTATTATTATTGTTTTTAAACAATCAAAAGTCAAGATTCTCCCAGTTTAAAAGATTATTCAGTTTTGCTGTACTGGTTTGGCCAAGAAAATTTTTATAAAACCCAAGAATCTGTTAATCACTCTTCTAAAGCATGTACCACTACCAAAGCAATCACCAAGAAATACTTGGGAAAGCTATGGACAGACATGTGCAGTGCCTGGTATTGGTAGACTACTCCATTTTGCTTGAATCTCAATCATTTCCTCACTTGTGAGTGCTCTGGCATTGGGAAGACTTCATCCTTAGGTCTATGTATTGTAGTCTCACCTCTTAAACCACCTTCTCAACTCATCGTCACTGTAAAAAATGGGTCTATCTTTAAACTCTTGTATAGGGTGTTGGTCTATCAGTGGTCCCCATTCTCTAATCATTATGAAAATTACAAAAATCATGTAACCCCACCCACCAAAAACAACTGGTAATTAACATTTTCCATCACTCATTGATTCCTCTTAGTGGCTACTTCAGGGTTCAAATCCCCAAAACTTCCTGTTCCTTGATAGTAACCAAAGAATTCATAGATACTGTATAACAACTGAGATAGGAGATTTAAAGAAGGAATTTTGTACCTATCGAGTTTATGAACCCGATACCATAAGTCTTCTCAATAAAATTCTGTCTTTCCAATAACTCTACAAAAGGCTATGTATGTGTGGTATGCAATTACTGATGGCACCTCCTTCCCTTCGCTTCATAATGTGCTTTCAGTATTCACAAACCATTCTGCCTATGGATACACAAAATCTCTCTAGAACGAGGCATCATAGGTCAGTGGATCCCTCGGCAGCACCCTATTACTGCTTTTCCTCAGTATTAAACAGCTGCCTGCAGAAATGCAGGGCATATTTGTTTTCTTCTCCAAGTGCTTTCTGTAAACAGAAGTGGGTAACATCCTAGTCCTAGGAATCTGCATTTTTGAAAAGTGTAACAGAAGGAAAAACCTCCCAGTTGCACTATGAATCAATTGTTAGGAGAGGGTGGCAAGTGAGATGGAAGAAAAGAATAGGAATGGAGGTACAGTAAAAAGGAATGAAAGGGGTTGCAGCTAGGGGCCAAAGGGACACTGCAAAGAACCTCAAGTAATGCCTACAGTGCACTGCATGAGGTGCACTGATGATACTAACCCCCCTGCAGGGTGCAGCGAAGTAAGAAAAAAAAAATGCAGCAAAAAAGTATCCACAACATAGGGTATATTGAATCCCACTGGATTTTAGGAAAGAGAAGAATAACTGTCTCTAGCAGGGGGAGGCCTCATCCACCTTAAAATTAAATCTTGCTTGAACAACAGTTTAACTCACTGGTTGCCTAGTAAAACCTGAGCATTAAAACAATTAGAATCAATCCATCTGACATGAATTCTAAGAATTTTGGATGCTGGATATGTACTGTATCAAGAAAAACATTCCTAGTATGATAAATGTACTGAGTACTTTTGTCGATGATCACAACTTTTTTTAACATAATCCAAAAACATAACTGACATGATACAGTACGTTTGCGAGAAAAAGTTTGATTGTAGTCGATCTATAAATCATTATACTAGTATCCCTCAAATGTTTCCCATTAAATTTTGGTTATCTAACCACAACAGATGTACAAAACTTATAAACAATAAGAAAAATATATAGTTTGTGTATTTGTCAAAAATTAAAGTATAATGTATGGTATTACCTTTCAATATTTACAAGTTTGAGGTACAGTGAGGCCTATTACTGGCAATATGCTATGAGGGAACCTCCAAGAGAATATTAGGTTAGTCTGGTAACTTGGGTACATAGTCTAAATGGTATGTTTTTCACAAAAGCAGTCCCTCACTACCTTTATCAAGCATGCAACCATTGATCTGGGGACCTTAGGGTTCCAGCTGCCAAATAAATAGCTCTGAAAGTTTTG
This sequence comes from Macrobrachium rosenbergii, assembly GCF_040412425.1. NCBI lineage: Eukaryota > Metazoa > Arthropoda > Malacostraca > Decapoda > Palaemonidae > Macrobrachium > Macrobrachium rosenbergii. Next base: position 734,474 of record NC_089790.1, on the reverse strand, counting down.
TCGTGGTGAGTGTAGAACGGCGGAGGGAGCTTCGGCAGGTGAAAACAAACCTGACCTTTCCGAGAATGCCATGTCCTGACCTAACCAGACCTTACCTTCCTAACCTCACTTAGGCTAGGGCACCGTACCCTAACCTGGCCAGGGGGACGGGGGTTTGTTCACCTGGAAACGCCCCCCAACAAGTTCTGCAAACTACCAGTTTTGTCGAACCCAACCTAAGACAATAGACTACAGAGGTTTCGTAACTGTAGCATATCAGCTGGCATGTAATGCCCTCTATTGCCTGTGGTAGATCTAGCCTGGTTCAGGCTGGGCACTAGGCTTGCTTCTTGTGACTTTAGATTATTTTAGTCATGAACATGGGTTGTGGTAGCCTAAAGGCACAGTATGTAGAAAACTGTATCGTAAATGGGACGTTTGGAACTGGTTCCGCTCTCCTGGAGAGCTTCAGTATCGAATGAATTACAGCAATGAATTACAGCAATGAATTACAGCAGCTTCAGAAAACCTGCCCAATATTATTAATTTCGATTAACCAACTCAGGAATTGGAGTACCTCTCAATTCTACAGCATCCCTAAACCAGTTTCAATCTCTCGTTGGTTACGACGCCCGAGGGTACGAATACAGACGGACAACTGGGCACGATACCCTCGTCTCCTCTTACCCGCTTGTCATCTCGACTCGGGACGAATATCACCGCCCCGATGCACACCAGCTGGAATATGGCGCCCAAGAACAATCCGTATTTTAACACTTCGTCGAAGATGTCCGTTTCCGTGAGGGATGGGTCGATGGCCATTTCGATGTTGCTTTTAATTGCGTCCAGCGCTGAGGCAAATGCAGAGTCGGCTTGCAGTGACCGCTGTTGCCAATTTCACCTGCCAAAACTCAGGACAAGGCTTACACAAAATCTTGGAAATAAGTGATTTTCGCTGTCTGTTTATATTATAAATAAATATTTAAGCAATTTTATAATTACATATTGCATTACTGTGACAACTAAAATTGAGGGAAACATTTCGTAAAGCTGTCGGGGTATGTGGAAAGCTCGGGTGAATTGGCAACAATGCGTGCAGCAGGAAAAATGTAAACAAAGACTCGTGTCAGGGCGATCGGTCCTGTTTACCTCGTGCACTGCCATCTAGGGACGAGTCTCACAAGTATTCTAGGAAACGTAACTCTTTCTCACGAAGTTTTTAGAGTTGTATTTTGGAAACCACTGTTTCATGACGTGTTTTATAGCATAGAGTCAACTTGCCTTAATCAGTTTTACACATCGTTCGTCCAAAAATCAAAAGTGATTAGGTTGATCTTGATTAATCGAATAACGGGCAATCTGGCAGTGACATTTCCCGCTACTGCGGTAACTTACCTTTCTTTCTCTTTTATGCTGTGAAGATCTTGGACGTTTGGTGTTGTTATTCAATTGCAAATCGTAAGGAAGAAGTGGAATTTTATACCTGCCTTTTCACGGTATTATACAAAAGTACTCTTAATTAATAGTTCAAGTAACAATAATGAAGAAAGGGCGAGAAACATCAGTGGTCTATCTTTTCTTCTAATGTACGAGAGAGAGAGAGAGAGAGAGAGAGAGAGAGAGAGAGAGAGAGAGAGAGAGAGAGAGAGAGAGTCTTGCTAGGATTTATCTGGTTGTTATATTCTTCCATGTTTTGAATATTTCCCCTTGTTAGACCAAAACTTGAGTCCTACTGAATGTCACATCGTTCAATTAACTGTTGTGCATGCTGTATGTTTCATAATTCAGATCTTCCCAGTCTATACCAGCACCATGTAATGATAATAGCTACATAGTTCATTTTAACAGTTTTGCCTTTTCTAATGTGAGTTCTGTGCCACACAGGTCTACAGAAATTTATTCTTGTGATCAAGTAGAATGATCATCCCCAACAGGTGCAAATGCTTTTTTTTTAGCAGGTGAAATGAGTCTTACTTCATGGTATTTTGTAATTTTTTTATTCATCTTATTTGTCCTACTTTTTCTCTTTGTTGTGGTATTATAGATCATCAAATTTCCTTTTTCTTGTCACCGGTGGATACTTCGTTATGAGTAGTGTGGGATACCCTATGGATTGTCAGTAAAAATGAAGCAAATATGTTATAAAATTTAGTTTCTTTGAAAAGGTGAAATAATAGGTTCTCCCGGTACAATCGCTATGAAGCGATATATGCTTAGACTGGACCCTTTGTATATACGTAAATACTTTTGGCCCAAAAGTAATATAAGGAACAAATAACAGTTCATTTCACAGCCATATTTAGACACGAAAATAGTCACTTAAAGTACACATCGGTAATTTCGTATGATTAGTTTAAACAAAAGGGAATATAGCTTTCAATATAATACATATAGTGAAAATATAATACATAGGGAAATTATAATGAATTTTTGCAGAAGCGTAGGCCTCAGTCCATTAAGACCTTTGTCAAGATGTGAAAATAATAAATGCTCCTATCTGTGCTAAAACATATTATGCTTATTCCAAAGACAAAGTTTAGTGTACCGGTTTGTTTGCTTAATGACAACGAAGAAAGTTGTATTGTTTCTCTTGTAAAGAAAAGCACACCCAGTCTTCGAAATTGCAATGTATCAATACAAAAAAATTGGATAAACATACTAGTATTGAATCTTTTGAAGGTACACAGGCAAACACGTATCATTTCAGCATAAAACTCAAAGTATTTGTATAGTGATACACCTGAAGAGATGAATTCAACACTTACTGCTAGTCAGTAAAAACATTAAAAAGATAATCTTAAGAAATAACTCAAAAAGAATAAATAGTAAATGCTAATCTTTCATGAAGCAAAAATGGTGGAGTATAAATTGATAGAAAGCAGAAATGATTAATAGAGAGAAGAAATGATGACAAAGTAGCCCAAGGAATAGATAAAATCAAACTTTGCACATAGAAAGAAAGAAAAATTAAGCAAATTAGTGAAGATCAGTTTGGAAGCATAAAATTATGACAATCTTATTAACATAAAAAAAAAATGAAAGAGCATATGAGAGTTGTGAGGAAAATTCCTCAAAACTATCTATTTTTTCACTTTTACTTCAACCAAGTAATGATCACATATGCCTCCATCCACCTGTCATCTACTCTCTACCTTGGCTTGCTCTAGCAAACTTTTTCCTCGCCATTTTCTTCTTCATTGCATACTAATTATACTCATTTTACTTTTAAGCCGCTTTTCATTGTAATTTCTTAGCCCCGCGGGCGGGTGGGGGGGGCCAATGTCGTCAGTGCACCTCATGTGGTGCACTGTAGGCATTACTTAATGTCTTTGCAGCGTCCCTTTCTTTCGTTCCTTTTACTGCACCTTCGTTCCACCCTTTTCTGACTATTGCTTCATAGCGCAACTGCCAGGTTTTCACCTTTCAAACCTTCTCACTGTTGATTTTCCTTTCAGCACTGAATGACATTATAGGTCGCAGCGCTTGGCCAGTGGCCTAAATTCTATATTCTATTCTATTGTAATTTCTTAGTGAAAGCGTGAAATTCTCTTGGAAAATCAATGGAAATGACACTACACTTTGAATCATAGCACAATCCACTTTGTAAAAAAAAAAAAAAAAATCTGCTACCCTTACACCAGTTCTTGATTAATCTTAAAACTTGTTCAGAGTTTTGTGGGCGGAATCAGCATCCGGGGAATCCAGATTATTCATGAGGATGGAATCTCGTCCGCACATGGAGTCGTAGAAGGCTTCTAATTCCTCACACACTTCGATCTCGTTGTACGTAGGCACATCAGCATCCCTGTAACTCATAGCATCCAAGTCCTCGTAAAGGTTCTCGCTTTTCCTGTTACGGGTGAATCTAACTGAGGAGAGATTTGCTTCCAAGGTGCGGTCGTTTCTCGACGTCGTTGGAGGCTGTGTCGCGTAGAGCTCGGATGATGTGCCGGGATCTGAAATCGCTGAGGAGTTGTTGTAGTGTAAATAAGGGAATGAAATGGTGAATGTTTTTCTCTCTGGAAGAAATGCTCATTTTAGAAAGTTTCGGGTGCGCGCAAACACACACACACACACACATATACACACATGATTGCGCACTTATCTTCTCGAACAGTTCAAAATCTTGTTCATTGCACTTTTCGTCTGTGAAGTATTCCTGCTCCCCTTAGCAGATTAAAATCTTATTCGTGGACCTTACCATTTAAGATAAGATTTCTGTTCTTTACAATTTCTAATTATACACCTGAGAGATATATTTGTTTGCCTTAGTAGTTTAAAATCGTGTTCATTGCCTTCTTCGGATACTAATTCATTGTTAAGTTAAGGAAAATATCTGCTCCCACCAAAGTCGCTTTTCAACAGGTGCTAAGAATCTCCCGCTAAATATTCCAACCAATATTTAAGATCGTAGGCTGGAGTGAATTAGGAAAAAGTCAGACTGATGATGTGTTCAGACTCTGTCAGTGTGTCTTTGTATTTATCAGTCTGTCTGTATAGAGAAAGGAGGTGTTTATGTCTTAAACGTGGTATTATTCAATATAAATAACCTCTCATGATATTCCTGGCATCGTCCTTGCTTGCAAGCAAGAGAACGATGAAAGCCCTGGTAGTTGACCCCAACTGATGTATAGACAGATATTTGAAGGTGAATTAACAGTGATTCTCCTACCCATTCCATATATATATATATATATATATATATATATATATATATATATATATATATATATATATATATATATATATATATGTTTATATATATGTATAAATGTGTGTATTTATATATATGTGTGTGTAAGTGTGTATCTGAATATATATGTATATGTATACATACACATATATATATATTTATTTGTATGTGTGTGTATGTATATATGTAATTTTAAAGAGAGAGAGAGAGAGAGAGAGAGAGAGAGAGAGAGAGAGAGAGAGAGAGAGAGAGAGAGAGAGAATTTTATATGCTCTATTTGATTTTTCCTAATTCCACCCAACCAGCAATCTTTAATACTAGTTTGCATATTTGGCTAAGGAATCTTACGTTGATGACAGTTGACCGTGGTAGTGCCTGCATTGTTTATAACTCAACAATGAATTTAATATAATAATTGAGAGGGTAACGAACAAGATTTTAAACTGTGAAAAGACAAAATTCCAGTTATAAATGACAATAGATGTAGGGGGGGCAATGAACACGATTTTTAAAGAAAATTAAAAAAAAAAAGATTCACAGTTGGAGAAGTTTCTTAATTCTTCTCAACACTGAACCAATAAACCGTAAATAATAGAATATTTTTCTTTTAAACAGAGAAAGAAAAAATGTTCCCACTACTTGAATGGAAGCGTAGTTGTATTCCAACACCTATAGATATCGATTTCTCAAAGAACATTCTACTCCAAGCATACATCACGTCATCACATTTCTGTGGTCGAGTTTTATAAAAAAAAAAAGGACATTACAGTACCTCTAGGCCGTTCCTTCTTGGCTCGAAGGAGATGAACTATGAGGAGAGTCGAAATGCCGATAAGTATGTAGCTGAACCCTAATAAAGCGATGCTGCACAGTTGGAAAGTGGTGACCCACGATAGTCCGGTTTCGTTTCCTTCGTGAAGTGGCCGACCAAGCTCTGAAAAATCAACAGTGCCAGACATTTAAAATTGAAGACATCAGCATCACTTAGACCCATTCAAATAAGTTTATTTCGTACCCTTCTTTCCTCCTATTGTTTGGTTTGAGAATGTTTCTTTTTTACGTAATTACTCACTGAGTGACTGTCACGTTTTTGACGAACGAATCATGGGTGAATGTGTTTACAAAAGGGTCTCTTTGTATGAGCTTTGTTTAGCCTTCATGGTTAGGGCACAGTTTAGTGTTTGATCGTGTTAATTTTCGCCAGAGTGCGTTCACTTACACCGTTCTTTCCATGTTTACTCAGTATTTATTTTTCTATGTTATAATTATATACAAACAGTTTTAATTGGTGTTATTTATTTTCAAGTGTCTGTAGATACTGATTACCTACTGGTATTTAAGTATGTATATAGACATTGCAGCTTTTTTCGTTTTTTCGCCAGACAGTCTGTCCTGTGGACACTTAATAATAATTAATAACAATAATCATCATCATCATATTTCATTGGAAAAACTCTCCTAATGCCGCTGTATCGAAGATGATTACTATAGCCTATCCTGTTAGCTACATTCATCGTCTGACATTATTTCTCTTTTATAATTTTCTTTCATTCAAGTGGTAAGTTTTATATCAAGTTTCCAGTGTCTAATTGGGGCTTACAAAGTATTATCTTACCCATCTTCTGTTGTATGAGAAGGGCACAGGGTCTGTATTATAAAACTGGTACGGAAATGTAGTGACAGGGATAGGAGGGGGATGGGGGGAAGGTAGTGTATGGAAGTGGATTCGTCCTGGCAATCTTCCAGTGGCCCAGTGGATGTGACGGTGGTAATTATGCGTGGTCGCCTGTTGTACTTTTGGTACAGGCGTCTCTTGAATGAATGGGCGGTTTTTGTGGATTCAGAGGTTAGGGATAATATCTTTTCTTTGGTGGCTGAATCACTTCGCTTTCGTTTATGAGCTGCGTGGAGACTTCGCTGCCTGTAGTATAGGGCGGGGCATTCCCTAGTTCTGTGGTGTGTAGAAATCTTTAATTTTGTCTTCGTTATACATTTCTCAAGAAGATCATGGTTGTTCATAACACTTACCCTGACGGGGTACTGTAAGAAAAAGAAAAAATGCATTGTCCCTATATATACATACATATGTGTATATATATATACATTTATATACTGTATATTATCTATTTATACACACACATATACATATATGTATACATTACGTCAGAGAAACTCGTCAAAGAAGGAAACAATGATTATAGGAAATCTTTCGTCAAATTTAGGAAACACGGAATGTTTTGAATCGGTATTTTGCAAAGGCTCTTCTAAGGAAACCTTTTTTGCACCTTAAGGTCAAATTACACTAGCATAAAAAATGAAATTAAGGAAAGTCAGAACTTAATGTTACCAGTCTGACTCAGGCCGTAAACAGCATTCGTCACTAAAAGATACACCATCTGCTTCATCGTGGTTGTAATAGGCTGTTGTCGGAGCCACTTCGAGCCAGAACGAACTTCAGTTTCGGATATTTTCAGAGAGGGACGATCACTCGCTCGCAGACTGGAGTACCTTGACGGGAACACCACGGGAATGGGAACGAAGCTTCGCTACTCGATATTTTCAGATATTTTCAGACACGAACTTGGTATTTGAGCTCAAGAACAAATGATCACTCGCTCACAGACTGGAGTGTATTCACAGAAACAGCGCGGGAACTGGCAACAACTGCAGGAAGACTTAAATGTGCCCCAACGGAAATCAACGATTTCTGTACATAGGATGCCCTCAAAAGGCCAGAAGTCAGCTTGAGTCCTCATCTCTATTTATATCCGGACCTAAAGCTATATTATCCTCGGGTCTCTTTTAGAAGGCCACGGATAACGAAATTGTTTCAGTCCTGCAAGGTCCATCGCCGTAAATTGCTAACATGACCTAAGATCTTCAAAAAGACTTCTATTAAGAATTACAAGGAGGTAGTTTTGGCGTTCGCAAGGAATTTCATCGTCACTCGAGTGTACACCGGATCTGACCTCAAGCGGAAAAAATGTCGGACATTCGCTCCGCTAGAAGAATATGGGATTGTTAGTTTGTTTGTCTGTCCGTCCCCACTCTTTCAGTCCGCCCTCAGATCTTAAAAACTACTAGGGCTAGAGGGCTGGAAATTGGTATGTTGATCATCCACCCTCCAATCATCAAACATACCAAATTGCTGCCCTATAGTCTACCCTCGCTTGTTTTTATTATATTTAAGGTTAAAGTTAGCCATAATCGTGCGTCTGGCAACGATATAGGACAGGCCACCACGGCCGGCTGAGAGTTTCGTACAACATTATACATTGTACAGCAAACTCGATTGCGCCGAGGAAACTTCGGCGCGTTTTTTACTTTTTTTTTGTTGCTAATGTTTCAGTAATAGGAATGTGATTATTGAACTGTCTATGTCTGCTTCTAGAAGGATGTGAAATGACAGTTTCTGTAGAAAGATTTTCAAAAAAAAGCATTTTCTCATGAACATATATTCTGCAGTAGATGAGGAAGAAAAAGTTAACGATAACACTCCAACAGAAATACTTTATGAAATGTCAGTTCTAAGAGCCTCCTCTGACTGACTGACTGACTGCCTTGACAAAAGGAGCACTGCAAATCGCCCTGGCAAGTAAAACTGGTCTTGTAAGAGGTTTAATGATTCAAACCTTGTCTTTATTGTTTTAGCATTGCCTGATCCACTTGGAGTTCATTTTTGTATATTTGTGAAATTCCAAGTGCATGTGCCTTTTCTCTCTCTCTCTCTCTCTCTCTCTCTCTCTCTCTCTCTCTCTCTCTCTCTCTCTCTCTCTCTCTCTCTCTCTCTTCTCACATTAGAAGCAATGTGTTATAGATGAAGCAGTATTTATACTTTGTTTTTATTTTGTGGTTCTGTGTCAGTAATATTGTGCAGGGCGTAGCCATTATTTATTTATAGTGACCCCCTGCAGTGAACATGTCTTTTATGTTTTTCGTCAGACACAGAGCCATCATATTTTATAAGGAATTAGATTGAGCAAAAAGTGTATCTCAGTCTTTGCATCTGCAGTTCTCAAAGGTTAGTTTTAAGGGAATAGAGCACATTTTCCCCAATGGTGCAAGTCACGTAAGAGTATTTTAACATTATGAAATACTCTGTACTTGCTGTGAAAAATCTTAAGTTTTTTATTTATTGCTTCATATAAATAAAAGTTCATTTCCCCTGTTTTCTACGGTTAGTCATTTCTGTTTAGAGATAAAAAAAAAAAACACTCTCTCATGGATCATTTTAGACATTACCACAGAAGCCTTGGTGGAACAAGGTATGAATTGAAACTCCAAAATTTCTAGAATTTTATTTGTCAAATAACACAACGCGCAGATCCACAAAACTTGCTGAATGCAGAACATGATGTAAAAGTAATTCAGCTCCAAGATTATCTACTGGAAACACCCTCAAAATGTATCAGCATCTACATTTACTTACTGGTGATACCTGAGAAGCAGTGGTTAAATATTTAGCAAATCAAGGCTGAATTTTAGACATTCATATGGCATATTATCCATACAAAGAGTAAAAACATCTCAGAATCGCTCTTGATATATTATTGGGACAGTCAGATTTGTGGCAAGTGTGGATAAACCTTGACATTCTGATTCTTGCAGAACGGATCTTCTTTGATTAGCAAGTGAGGAAAGTAAACTACTCCAGCTATGTCAGGTTTGTTTCAGGTACTCCTCGTACTGCCGTCAAGTTCAAAGACTTGAGGGAGAAGTTTGGGCGAACAAAGTTTTAATTGACACTTGCTTAAGGAATAAATAAAACGACTGTCAAATAGCACACTAGAGGCTCACGAAATAAAAAGCTGTTTTCTCAGCAGGCTTAAACATATTTATCTAAAGATTCGAATTACCTTTCTTTCAACAATCAAAGGACGAAAGTAAGCCAGGGAAATTTGTTTTGGGGTTTGGGTTGGTGATAATTAACTAATAGCATGAATGGTAAGTTAGTTTATGAGGTTTTTTTAACACACGCAGTCTTTCAGCTTTCCACAATGCAAACTGCAGCGATGTAATGGATAGCTATCATACTATAAAATACACATTTTTCGTCTATACCAGGCTAATTAAAACCCACTACCTTTCTTCGAAAGCTTAATAAATTTCATTTTCGTACTTTGTGAGTTTCACTTAGTGAAATCTATCATCATTAACAGTTGAATACGGTATGACATATTGGAACATCTATATTATTGTTTGGTAAATCTTTCTGCCTAACAAACAGCCTCGCCCACGGTGTCATTCTCACTCTGAAAGGTTTATCGAATCACTGCCCCATACAGGCTATTTTCGCTGATGTGACACGCCATTTGATTGCAGTGAGACTGCTCTAACGAAACATCTGGAAAGGAAAGCCAAAACAAGATTTTATTTTTCAAGTCTTAACAGAAATGTTGTGGTTGGTATTGCCGCGATTATATGAAAATCAGTATCAAAAGATTTGAAAGGCAGGCTGCAGATATTTAAACCATCTTCCCAAGAACAAAATTTGGTTCAGAACTTAATTTACAAGAAAGTTTTGAATTCTGTAAAAAATAATAAACATATATATATTAACTTTATCACATACACAGTTGTTCTGTGCATTAGTAGAATTACTAACAGGATCTCATTCCACCTGGATGGTATCTAGTGGAGATATTTATTCAGAAAAAGCTACAAGCTTTCTAGGACAAATAGTGCTCACTATCAAATACTTGACTGTTTGTCAAAAGAGGACTGGATAAATTGTCCACTAGATAATCCAGCTGAGGTCCTGTTACCTATTATATATATATATGAATAAATATATCAACTAGATACCATCCAGGTGGAATGAGGTCCTATTATATATATATATACACGTTGTTAAAGTCCATCTAGAGCGCCATTTACACTATCATAATTAGGAAATAATTCCCTTCAGATGAATTTTAACTTACCCGGCTGCAGTACTGTAGTCTTCTTAAGATAAAATACGTAGGAGGCGAGGAAAATTAATATCAAGCTCGTGAGTCCCAGTGAAGCGGCCAGGGAGAGTATCAAAAGTTGCTCTGATGTCATTCCGTCACCTTTCGCTGATACAAATTAAAATAACTGGTTAGATTCGTTAAAAATTAGTATTGCAGCTCCCATTCAGGCCCAAACATTTGATTACGGTCGCCATTCAGTCTTGCCGATTTTCAAAAGCATTGTCGATACAAATCTCATATTTAGTGATGATAATAAGAATGAATGATATTCATTTTTAACGGTGCAGCCTAATATGAGTAGTTCGGATTACGACGGTCGTTGGGTATAGCTTGTCAAGTGTGACAGAGAAATAGTGTCTTTTTCGAAGGACAAAAAACAAATCATAGATTTGATGAAATTGAGCTCAGAGTGATTAGGAATATAATAACAGGGAGGGAAGAAGTAGTTCAGAAGTTCAAAAGACTTCGACACTATTTTCCCTTAAAGTTACTCACTACCACATTCGTCCTTTAAATCCCTTGTACAGACAGATCTCATGGCATCAACTACTACTAGGTAAGCCTGCATATATTGTTCCTCATCGGTACACTTTGTCACTCCCTCTTATCTTGCATTCACTATCATACCCCTTTAGTACCTCACAAGAATTCTGAATCACACGGCTTTTGTACCAGTCTTCGTTCTCTACAGTGACCAAACTACCTCAAAACACTCCGATCCATTCTTTCAATAAATGCCAGCCTTTCCTTGCAACTTTGCATGCAGTGTGACAAAGAAAATAAGAACCAACGCCTTTTTCCATTCACATTCACTTCACAGTCTCATCAGCCATCAGTGAGTGATGAGAAAAGTCAAGGAAAGGAAAAGTTTGTGGAATAAGAAAATGGCTCGAGGATGTGGTGTTGAGAGGCTGGCAACATTGACTGGTGAAAAGTTTTAAAACGTCGGCAAAGAAGAACACTAAACGTGAGAGTTGGCAAGTTAGATCGTGAAGATAAATGGAAACTGAGTGAAGGATGGCGAAAGAACGGAAGAGGTTGATTCATGTAAATATTATGGAGTGCCCGAGGCGGATGGATCTACCCCAAAGCCAAATCAAAGTCCTTCAAAAGAAGGCATCGTGCTTACCCCATACAAAAATAAAAAAAAAAAAAACACTTTAAAAGAAGAAGAAGAAGAAGAAGAAGAAGAAGAAGAAGAAGAAGAAGAAGAAGAAGAAGAAGAAGAAGAAGAAGCGGATGATGGCAGAATCAGAAAAGTGTGGAGTCACAGAATAAGTGAAACAAGTAGGTAGCAAGATTTCTGGAAATGTTTTAAAAGAGAAGAAAAGTGACATAAGATTCACAAGAACTTCTTAACAGGGGATGACTAGATATCAACATGGTAGAATATATGATAAGAGGATCCGGCTGACAATAACTGGATAGATTATGAGATAGATTATTAGGTAAAGTCTTACAGACTCTGTCTCTAGCTGAAGCAAGAAGTCATCCGCGATAAGGATAAGGATAGTTGCCTGTGCTTCGCATGATAAAAGGCATTTTCATTTTTCATGACCTGCGCTCTGCAGAATGAGTGGCCCGAGATGATAAGACATGAGACTGGTAAATCCCTACTCATTCGAAAAGGAGTTGCCAAAAATCATTTTTTTTAAGGGGAAACACCGAGCCCTAGTGTCTTCCTAGAAACACAGTTATAAGTGTAGGTTAGTTAGGGTATGACGTTTGATTTTCATAGTGCATGGAATAGTCATTAAAAGTCTATCTTTGCAATCCTTCTAAGCTGCGCGGAAGATACCTAAAATTTTGATAAAAAATAATGAGGCTTCGTGTTTCCTAAAATAAATTACAGAATACAAATGCTGCCAAGTCATAGCTCGGATGGAAGAGGATTTCAAAATTTGAGAAAGTCCAACTTTATTCTCTTGATCTCATCACGATGGTATGTGTTGTCATCAAGTTGTGGCTCAGGTCATCGCGTTGACTGGGTCAAGAACTCAAAGCAAGGTAGCGGGAGGAATGAACAAGACAAAAAATCTTACTAATGGAAAATAACAAGTTGTAATGTAAAGCTCACTGACAGTCTCCTACTCGACGTGACAGGAGGCCATCCGTCTCAGATATGAGATTTCCAGGGCTTTAGAATTTGCCTTACCGTTTTCAGATGCGACATACATCTCCCAGGTAACATTTTCTATGCTAGACACATCGAGTACTCTCCCGGTTAAAGAACGGGGTTTTGGGTCTAGCTCCAAAGGTTTCTCCACCGTCGCTGGCTTTGACATGTTGATTCCCTGGAAAATCAGATATAATGAAAAAGAAGAAAGTAGTGTGACTGTTTTGTTTGTACAACATCCATCTGCCTTTGTAACTGCATATTACCTTTTGAAATCATCGAAGGTACTATCATATACTTTCTAGACCGTAATGAAAAGAGATTTTCAAAAATTACATACCTCTAGGTCTATTAAAATGAAGTAAGGCTCAGTACTTGTTTCTTTGAGGTAGTTGAACTTCCCAGTTTTATTCACACCATCATAAAAATAATGTAAAGTGATGGGAGTGTTCATCTGAGGCCAAAACATGAGGAGAACCTTCTTTTGTGCTGGGAGTCTGAAGCTCAGACTCGCATTGTGTGTCATCAGGCGGCCATTTTCTGGAAAGTAGAGCGAGATTGTATTGACGTATTTGTTTCTAAAAGTGCGTTGTCCTTGCTTAGCTGTGTGATATTTTATTTAATACCGGATACAGCTACTGATGTTTGCTTTTTCGTTTACCTGAGAAAAGTGCCAGTTTACAAATACACAACGACCATAATATTCGGTAGGTGATGCCTTTATGAACTAAGTACATCCTAAACGGTTTGCTGGTTTTATACAATATTAGATTAACCAATAACCAATCTTCAAGAAATTGTCAAGTATGGCTGAAAAATAATGCTGCATATACTAACTCTTTTTCTCCTTCTGGCAGAAGAGGTTCTTGTTCTTCGCCTGTGATCTATACCTAAACCTAATAATTGTTTTATACTGAGATGCCCTGTATTTAAATGGCGAGAGATGTGTCTCAGTCCCCCATTTCCATCTGATGAATATCACAGTGATTCGGTAGATTACTTCTAAGTGTTTATATACCTAACTTTAGCATAACTAACAGTCTCTCGAACAGTGGAGCTCACTATGCACTGTCCAGGCGAAGGTGTAGAGACCTTGACCCACACCGTAGAGATCAGGACCTAATTTTGAGGGTTCTGGTCAGGAGAAGGATTAACCCTTTGGTAGGACAAAGACGTGATGAGATTGGCCATAAGTACAGTTACTGTAGAGATTGGGGCCCAACTTGAGGGTTCTGGTCAAGATAAGGATTAACCCTTTGGTAGGACAAAGACGCGGTGAGATTGGCCATAAATAGTTACTGTAGAGGTCAGAACCCAACTTTGAGGGTTCTGGTCAGGAGAATGATCAGCCTTTTGGTAGAACAAAGACGTGGTGAGATTGGCCATAAATAGTTACTGTAGAGGTCAGAACCCAACTTTGAGGGTTCTGGTCAGGAGAAGGCTCAACCTTTTGGTAGGACAAAGATGCGGTGAGATTGGCCATAACTACAGTTACTGTAGAGATTAGGACCCAACTTTGAGGGTTCTGGTCAGAAGGATCAACCTTTTGGTAGGACAAAGACGCGGTGAGATTGGCCATAAGTACAGTTAGATGTCATCACTGCTTTTACCACAGTGATACCAATAATGATAATTAGAATTAATATTATTAGCATCATCATTACGGCTGTTAGGTTTGTTAATGTTTTAAGATGTAGAAGAGCAGAGTAGAATTTCCAATTAGTGATTAACTTGAAATCAGAGTCGATTGAATAGTATGAATCATCGCTCTTTTGTTCAGCACGACAAGTGACGACATTCTGATGCGACAAAAAGTACTATACTGAATCGTTCAGATTTTGAAATCGTTATAACTTGCCTGGTGCAAACAGGGGGAAGAGGATAAGCGAGGAATTAGAATAAATCCGCAGTTCTCTGAAAGATGACCAGACATAACTCGCTAACACATGCTGCAGTAGACTGTAAGATGCTTCCTCCTTCAGTGCCAGAAAGCTGCTTTTGAATCCCGTTGGGTTTTTAATGTCTTGAGGAAGGTGGCCATCCTCATGAAATCTAAACGTCTAGTTTGATTTCTGTGATTCTTTTCTCCCTTCGGGCCCAAATGCCAACCCCTTCCACTCCTTTCACCGTACCTCTGTTTATATTCGCTTTCTTCCATCTTACTTTCCACTCCCCTGACAATTGTTTCATAGTGCAACTGCAAGGTTTCCTTCTCGTTACATCTTTAAAAGCTCCTTGACTCTCCTCTCAGCGCCGAATGACCTCATAGGTCCCAGAGCTTGACCTTTGGCCAAAATCGTATATTCCAATCTATGATTCTTCTCTTTTTACCAGGTTCTATGCTTTGATGAACGTGTTTATGGTTTGAATCACACAGTTCTCTTTCCAAGCAGTATAATGCTATATTGGATCCTGTTTCTAACAGCATGCACAACCAAAACACACTGGAGTCGATACAAACATCTGAAATTAATATGAAAATATGGCCAAATTTGCCTCACTCTCACTTCACGAGAGGAACGTTTGATTATAGCAAGTGGCATAATTTACTTTCTGCATAGTTAGTTATATAACTCAGTCAATTAATCTTCCAGCAGGTCTTAACTGTGACTTGTTTCTTGACGATTCAGAGGCCAGCGGGACAAGCAGGCACCCCGTTGCCCTCTTCAAGGCCTGGCTCAGTTAATCTTCCAGCAGGTCTTAATGTGACTTTTTTCTCATCAGGAACAGCCAAGCAAGCGCTATAGTCAACATTTTTATTCCACTGGGACGTTTCGGCTTTAACACACTAAGCCATTTTCGACCTTCTGTTGGAGTTATGTTTGTGGATTCATACAAGAAAGTCTTAAACCATAATGGGGATGCTGAGTTTCGATACTCCGGGGTAGAGAAAGATTGAACCCTATTTTGTTTCACATTAAATTGTGTCTTACTCCAAATCTTAGTTAGTCAGCTCCATTAAACTTGTGAGTTTTTGGCCAGGACTCTTCATTGACTTTACTTTCACTTGGTCATGAAAAGCTAAAGGTTTGTGTTCGAGCCCCGAATTACGTGTGGCTACTGGCAGAACAAATCGTTCCCTTAGTTGTACGTCAGACCCTTGGGACGACCGCACTGTTCTCTGTACTAAAATCACTGATATTCAGTTGCACTTTAGATCTAAAGTCGGTATTTTCTTATTTTTTTATTTTAAATTCTCTCTTAAAATGTTTTACATTCGGCATTCTCGCGAACTTAATCAGTCGCAGTAACCACGGAAACATGATTGTGTGGATGTGATGAAGGTTCGAATTGACTTACCGAGCTGGGTTGCAATGCCAGAGAAGATGCACTGAAGCACCAGGCACAAGGCGAGCAGACGATTCATATGTTCCCTTCTTCGTTCTCTGAGCGAGAATTCTAGGTTATCCTTTCTGTCACTATCGGACGCGCACTAGGTAATGATAAACATGCCAGCCTCGTAAAGACCTCTGAAGGCGCTCCTAGCGGAAGTCTCTTAGAACTCAAAAACTACAGTCTGTGATGCCTCATCCAGCGATGATATCATACATACAGTAATTATAAAGTGATCTTAATCTACTGCAGCTCAACACTACTTTAATTCTTTTTCTCTCTCTCCCTTTAGTGTATGTCAGTCGGTTACATTAGAATTTATTATTCTGGCGTATTGAACATTGATATGTTTTCGAACTGTAACAGGATTCTGTTTCTCAGGCTGCACTGAACTCTGATGCACGTCTGCCGTAACCGAACCCCATTTAGTTTTCCCCCAACGCCTCGAATCAGCTGCTGCTTGCATGAAGGACATTTTTTCCTCCTGAGATTTCTCTAGCAAAGGCGTTGAACGTGAACTTAAGGGATCTCCAATGCGGTCGGACTTGCTTTATTAGAAAACGCATGAATCGCTTATGAACCATAGATGTCTCGACTAAGGAGTTGCCGTTTAGATTATTTTTGCGTTTTATATCAGTTCCTCTGTCCATTTCAACAGAATATTTTCAGCTCACCTTTTATTTCTTTTTGTCAACAGTGAAATTTTTCTACTCATGCCTGAAGATGCGTAACTGCTCGGATAGTCGGAAGATATCCTGAGTATTTAGCAAAATGCCTATTGAATATATATATATATATATATATATATATATATATATATATATATATATATATATATATATATATATATGTGTGTGTGTGTGTGTGTGTGTGTATGTGTGTAGATTAGGAAAACAGTGTGCAACAGTACAAAAGTTGGTCCTAGGATCGTATGATTAAAACTGAGCAAAGGAGAGAAGTAGTGATACGTGTAAGGAGTATTTGGCTTACGTATGCGAAAGAATAGGGTTGAAGGCGAAAGCTTAGAGTAGATTGTAGTGGTGATTTTAATACGATGGAAAATGACACAGGAACCGGGGGCGTTGATTGTTGGTTGGCTTGGAGTTAACGCCCCTGGGAAAGTCATATTCATGAATGTTGAAAATACATTTCGTAAAAAGAGGACTATTCGTAAGTATACTTGGGAAAGGGAGGAAGGTGAATATAATATTCTGATCGGGTTGGAGTTAACGCCCCTGGGAAAGTCATATTCATGAATGTTGAAAATACATTTCGTAAAAAGAGGACTATTCGTAAGTATACTTGGGAAAGGGAGGAAGGTGAATATAATATTCTGATCGGGAACGTGTTAGTCCACAATATATAGGAGAACAAAAAGAGTAAAAGTGCTGTGTACAGATGATGTAAGTCATTATGTAAGTGGCTGTCTTTAGTAGGTAAACAGATAGAGAATGGTGCTGGAAAACAAGTGGTTCGAGGCATATCTGATCAGATGGTTGAAACAGTGTTCGCAACAGAAGCGAGTTTTACTCGGGGAAGGAGGAGTCTCAATTTAAAGTAGCAGTTAAGGAAACCTAGTATAATACGGAGAGAAGTTGGAAGAAAAAGCAGTCTTGGTGAAAGATGCCGAAATATGCCATATTTAAGGGCTGTGGTCACTGGAGTGGGGGAATGGCGTCATCTGCGCACCTCATGCGGTGCACTGTAGGCATTACTTAAGGTTCTTTGCTGCGTGCCTTCCGTAGGGCCCTGGCTGCAACCCCTTTCTTTCCTTTTACTGTACCTCCGTATTATTCTCTTCCATCTCACTTTCCACCCTCTCCTAATAATTGATTCATAGTGCAACTGGGAGGTTTTCCTGCTCTTACACCTTTCAAACTTTGTACTGTCAATTTCCGTTTCAGAGCTGAATGACCTTATGGGTCCCAGTGCTTGGCTTTTGGCCTAAATTCTGTATTCAGTTCAATTCAGTTCACTGGTGTACGTTTTGGTATAACTCGAGAGGAGAAAAAGGCGATAAATATTGGGATAAAGGAAGCAGAGATTTAGAGAAGGAACGAGGAGATTGTTTGAAGTGTCGTTGGTTCGTAACTGGGAGGGTACGTAACGTCCCAGTGATCGGAACTTGCCTTCTCGGCCCTCTCGTATTACTGTCATTTTGTTCTGCCATCTATGTCCTGACATTGCCGAACAAATAAATTCATATCTGTGACATATTTATTTATTTATTCAAACTAGTTTGTGCGCAGTGGCCTTCTCTTAACCAGGTGTGCGTTTCGTTATTCAAGGTTGATTTTAACCGTAGCTTGAAAGGGGAGTTGAAGAGAAATCCGAACTCGGTGCTAAGGATAAGATCATACTGTTTTGAGATATGAGCGGCGAGCGAGAGAGAGATAGATAGATAGATAGATAGATAGAGAGAGAGGGAGAGAGATAAGGAAATCCGGCTTTGCTTCAAGTCATAGACGTTCACGAGAATTGTGGCATGTGTAGATTCACTATGTGTATGTAAATATATATATATATATATATATATATATATATATATATATATATATATATATATATATATATATATATATATATATATATACACACACACACACACATATATATACACATATATATATATATATATGTATATATATGTGTGTGGTGTGCATGGATATGTATAAGACGTACCAAGAAAACACGGCATCCCTAACCAACTAATAAAAAAAAAAGTCAGTTCAGGACTCTAATAATATCTCAGTGTTTCCAAGAACTTGAGAATGTTTCGTATATTTTTCCTCCTAATATCCTTGTTTTTCTCTCTCTCTCTCTGGGCTCTCTCTCTCTCTCTCTCTCTCTCTCTCTCTCTCTCTCTCTCTCTCTCTCTCTCGTATCCAGTTAAACTTAAAACTGCTAGTCTTGGGATGTTGGAATGTGTTAGAAGGACTCTTATGTCAGGAATCACATTTATTTTTGGTAAGAACACAGCCACATCCTGTTTAAAATATGTGGCCTTGCCTATTACGTACGTAAAGTATATCTGGCAACCGTATGGTGATAGCACTTGAAGCAATATCCTCATAAGAAATGGCTATTTTCGTTTGCCAGCATACTCTTAGCTGTACCAATGATAAGTCTGTTAAACGATAGAGCGTTAATTTGCCGCTGTAAAAATGAAGAAATTGAGTTAAACTGTCTAAAACTTTCTCGGTATATCCTAAGGAAAATATCAGTTTGGGCCTAACATCAGCGTTGGGTTTTTGGTTTCTGAGGACTGCAGTGCCATGGGAAACAGATTTAGTTTGTATGTAATTGCCACAACTTTGCTGAAAATTACAGTAGCAGAGAATGTAATTTGTCGGAGAACAGTTTTACAGTATCAGTTTGAAAGCTAAACAACAACAGTTTAACCCCGTATTTGGCGGTCCAACCTAAAGGCCTCCGTCTATCTTGCGTCACTACGAGCCCTTTCCTTATTTGATAATGACGGCGACCTCTACTCCCTCGCTAAGGGCCTTTGAAGACCTTAAGGTCTAAAGGATGACATTCCTCTTCTTGGTACTTGTATTCCTGAACCATTTCTCATCTAGTCTGATTTTAGTTCAAGAGACATTAAACTGTAGATAAGCCCTGGTTTGTTCGCCTTGATATTAAAAAAAAATGAATGAACTTAGTTACGGACAGACTGAAAGATGTTTCAGTGGGCCAAGAAGAAATCGTTGGAGAGTCAAGAAAAGTGGCACTGTAGCGAATAGATGAGACGAGAAGGGGACGAAGAGAAGTGAGAATGAAAATAAAATACTGCATAAAGTATGCAGCGATGTCGGCGAGAGAATTGAATTGTTGGCCGAAAGAGAGAGAGAGGAAAAATCCAAACGAATGCAGAGAAACTTGAGCAGGAGGAAAATCCTGCTCAGAAGGAAGCTGGAGTACCAAAGCGTGAGGCTAAATAAAATTGAAGAAGCGAGTCAGCTGAAACATCAAGACCAAAATGGAAAATACTTCAATGGGGAATCCCAAAAGAAGCCATTAAAGAAATGAAATCAGCCTGGCACGAAACTGATATAGAACTGAGAAAAGACGAAAGCTATGTGTGTATGACTATAAAAGAATTATTCACTGATTTATGTTTAGCCAAAACTCAGAATCGCGTGTCAGTCAGATAAATGTCAGTAAATGAACAGTAAAGAGAAAAGATATTAGGAGAGTATAAAGCCAAGGATATTATTGCAGCGTTTAATTGCAATAAAAGTGCAGTTACAGATAATTTATTACCAAAAATCAGACGAACATTAAAGGAAAGATTTTCTCTCTGGTCAAAAAAAAAAAAAATATTTTGATATCCCACAAGGCAGATGAACATTACAGGAAAGATTTACTCTGGTAAAAAAAAAAAAAAATATATTTTGATATTCACCGCAAGGCACCATATTGAAGATACAGAAGATACCAAGAGTGACATGCAATAAAACCAATAAAATTAGGACTCGAGAGGAGCCGTTGCATAACTTCCGCCCTAACATTACTACTATTCAATTTCCAAGACCATTTCTGAGTTCTGACCAGCTATTTTTCAATCTGTCAGGTAAACTAATTTATTGCCCCCATTTTCACTTTTAGACCTTCACACTTGTGCAAAATTTTGCTTTAAACTGTAAATGCATTTTGGATGTGAAGATATGATTTACCTATGTTTAAAGAGACATTCTTTTCTTTAGTAAATAAGAAGTTATGGAGATAAATGGACCCCACCTTTATATCCTAGAAAATGTGGGGACCACAGTGGGAAGCGGGGATTTTGGATGGGGAAAATGGACCCCACCTTTATATCCTACAATGTGGGGGACCACAGTGGGAAGCGGGGATTTTGGATGGGGAAAATGGACCCCACCTTTATATCCTACAATGTGGGGGACCACATTGGGAAGCCGGGATTTTGGATGGGGAAAATGGACCCCACCTTTATATCCTACAATGTGGGGGACCACAGTGGGAAGCGGGGATTTTGGATGGGGAAAAATAGAAAATTATTAAAATACAGGGATTTATTTGACCTAACCTACGCTATACGGGGCTGCATCCTTACCTGGATTTGCCCCCCCCCACTCCCGTGGACCCCCAAAGCCTAACTTAACCTAGGATGCCAGATCCTTACCTGGGTCCCTATCTGATCAGACATTTTGGCTTTTTTAGCATAAATTTCATGGATCCGGTCCCATCTGATAAGCCTGTGGTACTTTTTCATTATTTTTTCACAATATTGGTGTTTCTTCGCTTTTTCCTAAGTCTGTGATATGTTTAGTACGGAAAGCGTACTAAAATCTTGTGCAAATATACTGTTCCATAGATATTTACTTTCTTTAGGGATACGTTTTGATTTTGGGTTAATACTAAACATGGCATTCGTGCAAGTGGGCTTAGTATTAAATTAAAATTTACCCACACAAATTACTTGTAAATAGGTAACAAAGATCTGGGAAGAACAAATATAGGACAGGCCTTGTCAAATCATAACATAGCATTCTTTAACCTAACCTAACCTAACCCAAGTATGATTGGAAAAAGTGGAAAACCCAGGAAAAATACCACCACCAGAGTCAAGGAAAGGGATTAATTATATAAATGATGTCAAAGAGTTTTAAAATTCAAATAGTAATGCATTAGTGAATTGAAGCAATTCGGAAAAAAGTAATGCATTAGTGAATTGAAGCAATTCGGAAAAAAGTAATGCATTAGTGAATTGAACCAATTCGGAAAAAAAGTAATGCATTAGTGAATTGAAGCAATTCGGAAAAAAATTTCTGTTTAGTGAGACTGCAGGTGTGACAGCTTCCCCCAGACCTAGTTTCACCTATAAGGGTAAGCGCATTTTAGGACCCAGGTGCATACTCGGACGGGGAAAGCAGAACTACTTCTGTTGGAGGTCTGGAGATTGCTGCTACCGTGATTTAAGCTTCTGTTAAGTAATGGGTTTGTGTTGAAACAAGTGTACAGTAGTTTTCAGTCGATGTATATACTGTGCTGTACTAATGATACTGTATTGTTAAAATTTTGGACATAATGTATGGAAGGTTTAATGTGTTAATAAACTAATGATACTGTATTGTTAAAATTGTGGACATAATGTATGGAAGGTTTAATGTGTTAATAAACTGTATTTGGAATCACTTTAGAGTTACGCTTTATTTTCAGAGAAAAGCAATGGATAGTGACGATTAAGAACTTTTTTTATCATCATCTGTTAGAGTGTTTCATTTTTTCTTTAATTTCAGGAAAGAAAGAAGTTGGCCTTATGATAAGAAGCATGGCAGCATTATCCAAGAAGTTTATTGGTAAGTGTTGAATGTTAAAGGAATACTGTACACTATCTTTAACTTGCGAATGTTATCGAATATGTTTTGCCTTTGAAGTGCAGAATGTGAATTCACTTGTATTGATTAATTTTAACCTTTAATTAGGAACTTCAGAAATATTACTATCAAAAGTAGGTTTGATAGTCTGTAAGTCATGTAGCTTTTATTTTAGTATAGCAAATTTACTATTTATGGGGCTCATTAAACTGTTTAGATAATTCTGAATATCTGGCAAGCAAAATACAGTATGTCTTTATACGATTTGGACAGGTCTAACTTTCTTGGGGTTAACTTTCATGAACAAAAATGTTTACAAATTGTAAGAAGAAAGATTTGCCATCGCCCAGCAGAGTACAGTAATACTATAACAATGGTATGCTGTATTGTATTGTTAAAAATTGTTTTAATACGCCACTACCAATTGATAGAATTTGGTTGTGTAGCAAAGAGTAAACCAGTTAAGAAAAAAGACTAGCTCTTAAATTACAGGGTACTTCATGCAGTACCTTAATGAATTTTTTATTTTCCATAACATATGCAAAGTGAGATTGATGCTATGAACTTCTTGTTCATTTGCCATTATTTTTACTCTGACATGAACAGTATTCTGGGAAATAACTAAAGAACCTGCTGAAACCCCTCAAAGGTAAATATATGAGAAGTGGATACCTGCATAGATTACTCCTTTCAAATGTCATCTTACAGTGATCTTTTGTGATCTTATAAAACCTCCCTGTGAACTGTGAAAGACATTTGCGTAGGTTCTGTCTTGCAGCAACCTTTCTTGAAGCATTTGTGTCTGCCAAACACTTTGGTGATTTGTACGATCATCAATTAAGTCTCAGACTTCGTCATAAGACTTGGCTGCTGAAGTGCCCATAGTTCCTTGAAATCTTAAGCCATCTCTTCCTTCTAAAAGGACGATGGGAAAAAATGCCTTTATCAATCCAGATACAGTGCATTTGCTTGGAATTGTTTGAGAAGATGTGTTGACGACTTGTGAACTTTTTGGTAATGAATATTTGTTAGAGAATCACTGCTGAATGGCCTTCACACCTTCAGTTCCTGTCCTTTGATCCCAGACACTGTCCATCCATATATAGAATTCAAAAAGTTTGGTGGATTTACTGCTGTCTTTCAAAGCAAGATGGAAAGGATGTGGGGAACCTGCTCTATAAATGTATGGATGTGTTTTCAAAGTGGACTTCATAAATTTAGCATCCATCTGTTTACCTTTCAAGCTCACAAGTGCCTCATAACTTTAGATTTAATCATGCTCTAATTTTCAAATAAAATTCACCATGAAGAGAAAATGTTGCTGAATTTTGCACTGATCATTTTCATCAGTTACAGATAACTAATTGCATCTGGTATATTATGTCACAAATGCAGAAATTGTTGCATATTAAGATGAAGAATTCATACCATTCCCAAACACTTAAGAAGCAATATTTACAGTAATTGTAATTATTCCAGAAATTAATCGCATCACTTGTTGACAGGTCAAGGCAGTGATGTAGAGGAAGACAATATGGGAGATATCCCGGGTGAACAAACTGCACCTGTACAGGTCGTGAACCAAGTGCAACAGATCTACAGGTCTCCAGTTAAATTACCAGAATATGCAAGTCTTTATTCAGTAATTCAACCTTTGCAACATGAATGCCAGCAGTCCTTCCAGAATCAAGAGTCTAGTAATGTAATCACTTCTAGAAAGATACAGACACATTCTGTTCCTATTTCTCAGTCGCTGACCTATCAAAATCATCCAGGCACACTAGCTTCCGTTCACTTACCTCACAGCCTTGATGTGATTTTAGATCCAAGCACCTCTGCTGTGGTCTACACTCAGAGTGATTTTGAGGTTCCTGCTGACTGTTCTAAAGTAGACAAAAATGATTTCAGTTATAGTGGACATGAAATTACCGGCGGTTCCCAAATGTCTCGGAGTGACCAGAAAACCGAGCCATTTGCTGTTAAGGGAGGAAGTCACTGGAAAAGAAATATTAGAAAGAGACAAAAGAACCTTGGTAAATCATATGCGATGCAGAACGGTAAAGTAGTCCCTGCCAGAGAGTTCAAGGCCGTCACTCAGTGTTGCAATGTTGGATGTTTCCAAAGTGTTTCGGAAAGTGATCAAAGAAATGGATTTACGTCGTATTGGAGTTTAGGCGAGTGGAGTATGCAAACAAAGTTTTTGTGGGACCATGTACACATCAAAGATACCGCAAGAAAGACTGTTAATGGAAAATCCAGAAGAGTTCACTCAAGATATTTTTATATTCCAAGTCAAGACGGTGAAAAAATTAAAGTCTGCAAAAGAATGTTTCTAGACTTATTGCAAATATCCAACGGACGTCTTAGTTACACGCTTAGTCAGAAGTTACCTGGATGTTCTGACGTCGTCCTGAAAGATAAACGTGGACTTAATACCCCCCCAAATAAGACTCCATTGGAATGTATTCAGGAGGCAGAAGAGTACATTCAGTTACTGGCATATTGTAAAGTCAATACTGAAAGTGGAAAGATGGTGTTTTCAGTTCCCCAGGAGTAACAATTCGGAAAGTTTATGCCTCGTATCAAAGAGCCCTTGCAGAGAAAGGAAAATCACCTGTCAGTTTAAAAGTATTCAGAAAACTACTCCCTGAAATCCATAAAAGTGATGCATTAAGTGCTCCCCTACCTTTGGTTCCTTATCAACAGTATAAAAAGAGATCCTCATCTAGCATTTTATCTAGACCTGATGAAAAAAGACAAGAAATGATGACTCTCCCCTCTCAGAATCTTGTACAACCTTTTCCATTTAGAAATTCCCAGATGCAACAGATGTATCCTCAGTCAGCCAGTCAGGTTAGATATCCTGAAAGTTCTTCATTTATTGTAGAAAGAGAAGAATCATACTCTCAAAGGATTCCGTCGCCTGCTCCTTCTGATGGCGTATCTGGAGGTTGCTTTGAAAGTCAGGAGCATATGCAAGAAATCACGAGTTCATGCTTCCAGGATAAAGACCACGAGAGCCTTCAGCATGAGAAACCTTCATCACCATCAGGTTTATTATCTCAGTTACAAGATGCCTCCAAGCACGATCACTGTCCATTGCCTATGCAGCAGAGTCATGAAAATGAATGTCAGGAAAAGAAAATGTTGAGTCACAATGTTCGTAAGAAGTTCAGAGATGAGGGGAAGGGCTACGTGACCCCCACGGGAAAAGTAATAAGAAGTAAGGAATTTGTGCCTCAGTATGCATGTTGTTTTAGGAAATGTTATCAGCTGATCTCATTGAAACAGCAAGAGTTAATATTCAGGAGTTACTGGGCCCTTGGTTCGTGGAACCTTCAGACAGAATTTTTGTGGAACCATATAGAAGTTCATAACACAAGGTCAAAAACTTGTAAAAGTAAGGATTCCCGCCGAGCTTACACAAGAGACTTTTATTTGAACGCTCATGACGGAAAGCGAAGTAAAGTTTGTAAAATTCTTTTTTGCACAACATTACAGATATCAAATGGAAGACTGTCAAGAGCTGTCAATTCAAAGATAAGTAGTTCAAATCCCCCACAGGACAAGCGTGGGAAAAACAGTCCTGGAAACAAATCATCTTTAGAGGCTATGGAATATATGATGCACCACGTATTTCAGCTATTACAGCACTGCAGCAATCAGGCTAAAATGCTTCAGAAGTTTTCTCTGCCTCCTAATGTGACCATGAAAGCAGCTCACGAAGCCTATAAAACTTCATGTATTCAACAAGGTAAAAAACCTTTGTGTTACACCTTGTTTTCCCAAGCTTTTCACAAGGAGCTGGAAGCATCTAGAGGTGAAGACCACATAAGTGAGATGTCTTAATTACCAGATGTTGACTCTTTTGAAGGAGTGGTTAAAGGTAATTATGTTTTACTGCATGATATGTTATCTTTTCTTTGTATTACCCTTTAATGTTTTTTCTTTGAGGTAATATTAAATCAATTTTGGTATTTGAGTTCACTGTAAGTAGAAAGCATGTAATGTTCTTACTCATTAGAGTACAACTAATTTTTTCATTGAAAAAATGCATTGAGGGGAGGACTAGAATTCTGTTAATTTTTTCTAGGTTCTTTCTTTTTTCCCCCTCCTTGCACTGTCCAGATAGATTGTTTGATGATGACCCATCTGCTGCTTTGAGGTTTGGAGTGCTTTTAGATAAAGAAGGAAGGGAGGTTGGACAGTATGCTGCTTCACCCATAGGACTAGAGTAGCTGACATGATCAAACCAGGTGAAAGACTTTTCTCATCACTGGGTCTTTCATCAATGGGTCTGACTCAAAGGAATTATTGATAAGGTGTAAAGGCACTCCCAGGACAGTCACCAGTTGTGACACCAGAATATTCATCGCTGGTCTCGTGATGGGTGGGAGGCTGTCTAGAGTAATTATTTTTTTGTGTCCTGCAAGTAGTAGCTTTTCTCCAATTGTTGACCACCTGTTCTTCTTTCTTAAGTTGAAAGAGAAAAAACTAGACTGACCACATATGTAACTTTGGAACTACATGGATTGGAGATCTGTCTCAAGAGTTGAACTTGGCCAGTGTTATCAGAATTTGTCCTATTAAGACCTCCACATTTGTTACTTTGAGGTCAATGTATCTCAGAGTTCTCAGTAAAGCAACAGCAATGAATTCTGTAAAATCTATTGAGCTGTCATTTTTGTTAAACCAAATTATGCAGGACAAGGTTTCAAAAACTTTTGCCACCTTAAATTCAGATGGATATTTCATTATCAGGAGTAAGATTTCAGGAGAGTTGTAGATAGGGTTTCTAACCAGTCAGAGCTAATTGACAGCAGATCGCAGACTTGACTTGTCCACTTTTAACAAGACAAGCTCATTTGATTCCTAATGGTAAAGGTTGTTGCACTGCCTTGTGTTAGGTCTCCCGACTGAAAGAATGTTCTTTTCTTCCTTGGTAGAGCTGTCCATACTCATGGGAGCCTTGAACCATTTTGCTCCATCATGAGATACTGATAGCTGTTTAATCAGTTAAAGTGATCTTTATGAAGGTGAATTGTTTAAAAAACTCAAAAGTTCTAAGTCTGTCACATATCTGTGCTCTGGATTAAGATCTGTCAGTGCATGAAATTCAAACAGTTGAAGTAATTTTATATTGAGGAGGAATATAGATGTTTTAAACATTTTTGGTTACATTAAAAGCTTGACTTTTAGAGCATATAATTATTAAACAGCTTAGGACTTCCCAGTACTGTTCAGTTGGGCTAGTAATAGTTCTGTTGCACAGACTACTTGAAAAGATGGTTTGTTTCCTTAAAATGTTACAGATCATGGAGCTCGGTTATCAAATACTTCCCCTAAGTGATTAGTGTTTGATATGTAGGTACTCTGGTCTGTTTCTTTATTATAGAAGTAAATTTTTTATATGTAATTTGTATGACCAGTTCAGTATTGGCCATACTAAATAGAAGGTGACTTATCTCAAAGCTGTATGTAAAATATGCTCTAATCCTCAAACTCGTGTTTTTTTTATTGCCTTCATTTCAGGTCAGTGCTGTATTAAGTTTTCGATATGAAATCATTTTGGTGTTCTGACACTTTTGCTTTGAGCAAGGAGCAGAGTTGCTCAGGTATCAAGTTATTTTTACAAATTGTAAGTTACCAGATTAATAAATGTAAGTATTTTTATTGGCTGTGAATTCTCCAGTCCTGTTTAAGTTACAGTAATTTCAGAGTTTTTACCAAATTTACTTGTCCACAGTCTCAATAATCTCGTTTAGTAATGGGATTTGTGAGTACTGTATTTGTAAAGCTATAAATGATCTGTTGCCAGTAATTTTGTCCGTTTTTGCAGATATTGGTGCTAATCTTACTGATGAAATGTACCAGGGGGTATATCATGGTAGCAAAAAACATGAAGCTGACCTTGATCAAGTTTTGAAAAGAGCTTGGGATGCAGGTCTCACCAAAATGATGATTACTGGCACAAGTCTCTCTGATAGTAAAACTGCTTTGGAGTTAGCAAAAACCAATGGTAAGTCATGATATATTCTTGATAATTACTGGTATATATACGTATAAAGTTAGTAAGAGATTAAAGTTGGCTGATTTATAATGAACATGTTTGGACCTGAATTTAGGACCAGGTTGTGGGCTAAGCCATTGTACACTTTACAAGCCTAATTATGTTCACAAATAACTTTCATTCCTTTTAGCTACATTAATGAGACTGACCACCAAGTCGTTACTAGACACTCGTGATGTTGGTAACGAAGAATAGTAATTGAAAGTGATTGGGTTATTTTTGCTGTAAACAGATGATATGATAAAGACCATTGAGTCACATTCCTTGACTCTCACAGGACTTGCCCAAAAGATTTATTCTTGTCAGGTAGAAATTGGGAGCGTAAGAGTTATAAGATTACAAGTAATGCAGCTAGCACCAAAGGGGTGCTACTGACAACCTCGATTAATTCTTTAGTGCAATACACCAGGCATGATGTAGATGTTTCTGTATAGTGTGTGCATGAAAGGAATGGAAGGCTGTAATGTGAAATGGTCTTATAACTTGAATGATCATCATTCTTATTTTCTTCATCATTACCTCATAAATGTCCTTTATTTAAATTTTGCATTACTAAGCATTTCTGACACCATCTGCGGAATCCACACGACTACTTTCTAGACCAAATATTTTGGCTGTGTCTGTGTTGATTATCAGTCTTTTCAATTCTACTTTCATCATCTTCTAGTCATTTTAAAGACCCTTTTCTTTGATTACAATGTTATTGCAAGGTCATATGCATACAGTGGCTGCCAGAGGCCTCCATTTGTGCACTCCTTTTTGCACCAAGCCCCAGAAATATAGGGTTCCTTTTTTAATGTTTCATTATCTCATTTTAAATCTAACAGTCCTTGTAACTAATATCACTTTCTCCCAGCATTATTTCCTGTTGAACTAAACGCTTAAATTCTACAAGATTTTGACGATCTTATGACACTCTACTTTTAATTTTTTAGGTTAAAACAAGATCCAGATCTAGCAACTGAAATACCAAAATGGCATCACTGAATATAAATGTTAGACAACAGCCACATCACAGTGACTGCATATTGTCACTCATAAAGTGTTGCATGCAGTTAGGCTGAGCTCTGACTTACTGCCAGCTTCATTTGATTTTTATTTTAATTTGGTGAGAGAAATTGTCATTTGCATATGAGAAGCGAACCATAAATTCATAGTTGATCTATCTTTTTCTCACATTCATTTTAATGTGATAGAAGAAACTTCTCTGAATTTAATGTACATGTACTTTACAAGAGGATAAATATTGTCTAACTATGCACACGACATAACCAGACAAAATATGATGAAAGTGTGAAGTGCTTAGATTAACAATTGTGATGCTCAAGTATAAAGTAGATTTTTTTTTATCACAGTGCAGAAGCGAACTAGTAAGCTTAGTTACACTCATCGGTTGTAGGAAAAAGAGCATAGATTTATGCTTTATAACAGCTTAGTAAATTGTTGAGAATTTATTTATAGGCCTAATACATCATGTACTACATGTAGACTCAGAAGCATAAATCTGTTTGACAATGAAAAATCCTTCTGTTTTAAGTCATGAAGTGAAAAGAATGACAGCAATGATACTTTATTTCCATAGTTTCAGGCAGTTCATTTTGACTGACAGTTTGTGAGCGTGACTTGAAGTGTTACTCAGTACAGTAATAATTTTAAGTTTGCATGCCCTGCCTTTTAAACATACTGAATTGTTTTTTCTTGCATAAAACATTAAAATTGCATTCAGATGCCAGTTATTCATATTATATTGAAAAAATTAACAGGTTTATAACAATTTTTGTTTTGTTTCACAGAGCATCTATTCAGCACTGTTGGTTGTCACCCAACTCGTTGTGGAGAATTTGAGGAAGGTGACACTGATCCTGAGGCTTATTTAGAAGGGTTACTGCAATTAGCTTTGGACAATAGGGAGAAAATTGTTGCTATAGGAGAGTGTGGTCTCGATTATGATCGCACACAGTTTTGCCCTCCAGATATTCAGAGAAAGTAATTGCTACTCAGTTGCTTAATCAGTTTGTATTGTATTTCTCATTATACTGTACAGCATAATCAATAACATTTATTATGAAGCTAGACATACTGGTATGTAAGCAGATATCTTTCCTCAATAACTGAAAATTCATGTTAAAGCTAGTGCCTCCCAGCTTCATTGCAGATTGTTGTTTAAATCAAATAAGACTGACATTAGTTCATTTATTTTCAAGACTTTTTTCAGAATGTCATATCATATGTAAATTTTTTCAGATATTTCGAGAAACAAATTAGTCTAGCAGAAATAACTGGCCTACCAATGTTCCTGCATTGCCGAAATGCAGCTGCAGACCTTCTGAAGATTTTGTCTCCCTACCGAGAGAAAATATCTGGAGGAGTTGTGCATTCTTTTGATGGCACGAAAGAAGAAGCCCAGCACATTTTGGATCTAGACCTTTACATTGGATTGAATGGATGGTAGGTGGCTTACATCATACTGAACTGTTTTGTGATTCTGAATTGTAACTGAACTCCTAGAGCTATTCTGTTGGGTGGGGCCTTTAGAGTACAATTATCTAGAGCCAACTCATAACTCAGTTGTAGATAGTTACTCCAATTAAATTACCTAGGCTTTCTTACCTCTTACGTACTCTGTTTTGCTGGATTGATCTATGGTTAATAACCCTTGCCCAGTTTTGGCTATGATTGGGATCACTCTTAAAACATAAAGTGTGTGTGGTTGGATAGTATGCCTCCTCATCTGTGGAATTTGAGGCTTCCGTCTCACCTGAAGGTCAGGTGAGGCAAGGTGGAAGCCTAATGCCAGTCAAATCAGAGCTAGAAATAACTTATATAGCACACTGAAGCCATTCAGTGTACTTAAAAGTAATAATAGTGTAATGGGTTCAAACTTAGTACCTACAGAAAACCAAATAATACTTCCACTGATGTACATTTTTATTTTGGCCACAGAAGTACATTTAAGAAATCAGTATTCACATCAGTATTGTTAGAGCGTTAGATGTATGTATCCCTAAATATATTGAAGATGAAATAGCTGTAATTAGGAATATAGGCAAGACATTAAAATATTTGGTATATATTGTGTTAGAGGATGCATTGACACCACAAAAAAAGACTATGGTAATAACTGATAAGTATATAACTCAAAAAACTTGCTTGTTCTGCCATAAAGTGGTGGTGTTAAAGGGTATTCCAATTTGCGTAGAACCTTTAGTGTTAATGTGGCATTTAAAAACAATATTGCAAAGGTAAAAAATCTATTAACAAACACTTGTAAGAATCTCCTGCTTCCATTCTCTTACTGTCCATATTAACGTTTTTCTATGAGAATAGTTTGTAGAGATTGATTCCTAGGGAATGTGATCCTCATCAGGAATAGCCGATAGTTTCTAGAGATTGATTCCTAGGAAATGTGATCCTCGTCAGGAATAGCCAAACAGGCGCTACAGTCAACATTTTCATTCCATAGGAACGTTTTGGCTTCAATACATTAAGCTATTTTTTATCTAAAATAGAGGCAAAGCACCAAAACATTAGATTTTTATACAAGTAAAGTACAAATCAAAGGAAGGTACCACTCAAGAATAAAACATTTGTTTTTTATAAACTACATTACTATCAATAAAAACACACTACTCAGAAAAAAAAACATAGTGACTTAAACTCAAACTGAATTGTATTAGTTTGTTATGCTTCTCGATCATAATCCAGAAAGTGTGCTTACAAAGGACCATAGTAGGAAATTATCCCTCAGTCCTCGTGTGAATTATGATTTCTCACTCTTCTCCTATTGGTGAACATGCCAGTTGAGTTGCTGCAAATATTTTTTGCAATTCTTTGTAGCATTTTGTCTTAAATGTAAATGCTTCTTAGCAGGCTGTGGATATTAACATCATTTAAACAAACAGTTGACCTTTTTCTCCCTGTACCTTCCTCCCAGGTGTGGCAAAAGTGAAAATGATAATCAGAATTTAATAATGAAGCTTCTTTTTCCATTCCTATTCCTAGGCAATTTCAAAGCTCATAATGCTTGGTAGGGTGGTGATTTATTGGACTCAAAAGGAGAATGGTGTAAAATTTTAATTACAGTAATCCAGTAACTTTGCTTAATGTAAACTTCATGGACAGTATTAACGTAGAAATGAAGAATTGACATTGGTAAATGGAGTATAATGTGTATATTTCTCGAAAATGACAGTACGGAACATATTCCACCATTTTGTTTTGGCATATGGTTATACTATTGATGTTCTTGTTGTGCTTTCCAAATTTACTATCTGTGTGTTTTTTTAAAGATCATAGTAATTTATTTAAAAATTCTATTTCAGCTCTTTAAAAACTGAGGAAAATCTGGCTGTTGCTGCAACAATTCCAGTAGAGAGATTGTTGATTGAGACTGACTGTCCGTGGTGTGAAATCAGACCTACTCATGCAGGTCATAAGCATGTCAAAACAACTTTTGTGAATAAGAAGAAAGAGAAATGGCAGTCTGGAGTTATGGTTAAAAGTCGAAATGAACCCAACTGTATAATGTAAGTACTCGACTGGATGCTGTACAAGTTTTGAATTTACGTCTGTTTGTTGTAGTATTTTAGTAGTTCTTATTCCATCTTGTAGGCATATTTGAGGTATAGAATAATACGCTTGTAATTGTGTTCATCTGATTTACAATGTAATGTACAACGGCAATGGGAAAGCAACTTATATTAAAGAAAAGTTATTTATTTCACAACAAACCCATTACTATAGGCCCTATTCCCCCGTAGGGGGGTGCACTGTAGGCATTACTTAAGGTTCTTTGCAGCGTCCCTTCAGCCCCTAGCTGCAACCCCTTTCATTCCTTTCACCGTACCTCTTTTCACATTCTCGTTCTTTCATCATACTTTCCACCCTCTCCTAACAATTGATTCATAGTGCAACTGTGAGGTTTTCCTCCTGTTACACCTTTCAAACTTTTACTGTCAATTTCCGTTTCAGCACCAAACAACCTCATTGGTCCCAGTGTTTGGTCTTTGGCCTAAATTCTCTATTCAATTCAATCTATAGGCCCTATTAAAAAAATAATTGCATTTGGGGTCTTGTGGAAGGTGGCAGAGTTCACTTCCCTTCTGAGATTTATGAGTCTTTTCTTTAGACTTTATTCTTAGTGACAGAATTATAGAGGCACCAGTGGCTGAGCAAGATGAGGCCATCTTTGTTTGACCTGCATAGTTTTATCTCTACTTATAGGCCACTGTGGAGCAAAAGGGGTGTCTTGTTATATGGCCGACTTAATGCAAACAACAGTGCCGACTCATTGGGCTCATGAAGTAAAAATTGGAGGAAGGTAATATTAGAAAAGCAGGAAATCAATGCAGAAGATACTGAAATGCCAAAAGTAATGCAGATGGGGCCAGGGGTGCTGCAAGAACCTTTAGTGTGTTTTGCAAGGTTTACTTTATGTGATTCTGTGATAATAAACACAAGTTAGCTAAGAGCCACAGATATGAATCTTATTTCTAGAGTCCACCTCCATCTTTTTATTGATCCCTAATAGTAAGGCAAAGACTTGTAAATTCTGACATTTCACAGACACGTCAGAAATGGTTCTTAAACTTCTTAAAAAAATATCTAATTTTCTTTAAGCAGGACCCACTTCTTATCCCGTTGGTTGGTTGTAAGTGCTCTACTACTATACTCTGTGGGTGCAAGTGAAAATGAGACCTATTGAGTAAGAGATGGATTACCTCCAAGTTAACCAATTTTTCTGATTATTTATAATTCTGGGTTTGGTCTAATTGCCTAGACCTCACAAGTAGGGCATTGCAAATTAGTGGTTTGTATTTATGAAGTATAAATTTTTGTAATTTTCACCTGATGATTGGTTATGAACTTAGGTATTGGTAATGTGATCAGCTGATTTGTTTTTTGCAGTTGCTTTACAGTATATTAAAATCATAACCAACTGTGGTAGTATGCTGTTTGTGCAAGTATTCCAGTATAATTTGTCTGTTTATTCATTGTAGAAGATAATGAATAGAAGATAACGAACAAATAATTTAAGTATTATTGAATTAATATAGTTTACTTATGTGTTAAAAATATGTTTTAGCTGCATATGATTTGTTCCTTGATTGCGGAACCTGTGTTTTGTTATGTTGGTGTATTTGCAATATATATTAAGGGGTTAAATTTTTTCCAGTGGAAATTGTATATTACTGAAGTTTTTTATGTAGAAACTTTTGGTAAATAAGTTGATGATATAATAATCATTTTACAGACAAGTTTTAGAAGTTTTGGCAGCAGTCCGAAAAGAGGATCCTGAGGTTTTGGCTAATGCAATATATGAAAATACCTTGAAGCTTTTCTTTCCTTCAGAGACCAAATGAAAAGTCAGTATCATTAGTAAACGTTGTTTGATCATTTTATTAACAATAAAAATGTATTGCCATTCTTTCATTGAATATGATCCCCACTGTAAATTTTAAGAATATGTTTGATGTTATACTTATACTCTATATGAGTTTTTTTCTTAAATATTCCCATATCTGCAGTATGTTAACTTTGAATTTGATGGTCCAAGAAAATTCATTGTCCCAGTAATATTTCCATCCAGTAGTTCTAATAAATGCATAAAATACTCTCCTATATTATTCACTTTCTGTAGGGACTGAGTTGGAATGGTTAATCCCAGTGGAAATGCAGATTACTAAAACATAATATAGGCTTATTATAGTAGGCAGTACCAATTTTCTTCCAAGTGCATTCACTAGGTAAGTATTGATTTAAAACATTAAGTAGTTGAATATCATCATTCCTCTGATAAACTATCTCTTACTGTGCTCCACTGGTAAATGTGGGGATAAACTTTGAGTAAAGGACAGAATGAGATAGTGTGGTATTCCAGCAACCTCAGTGTTTCTCTTGATCAACTTGTACAACCTTTAAGCCTCCCATGGTAGACTGCAGCGCCACAGTCTTTTAGAAGACAAAGTTGTACATACAACATGTGAGTAGTTGTTGTTTGTGCAGAATTTAACTCATTCTCTTGTTTCTGGAAGCCTGGGGTATATTGTGAATCAGAAAGTGGGCATATGCACTGTTCTGATTCACTATTTGGGTTTTTTTCACCTTCTTTATGAGAGATATTTTGAGATTATTGACAATAAATTTTAAAACTACTGGTAGTTAGTGTAGGTTGAGGTTGGTGTCCAAAAATGCCAGTGTGCTTAACTTTTGCTCATATCCATTTGTCATCAGATTGCCTTTAAGAGTACACTTATTCTCCAGTGTCTGTGAGATAATTATATGCATACTTAAAGCAATCGGTATGGTCTGTGAACCTGGCAGGGCTGTATGTGACTTAATAGCCGTACAGTACAGGTAGTTGCAAAAACTGATCATTACAAATTTACTGTACAGGATGTCCATTACTGTGACAGTGTTAGGACCTGGCAAATCCACCATAAATTGAAAAAAATAGTAACGCCAATGTTAACGATTACTGTGTAGTTTTATTATATAAAAGTTAACAAGGAGACTGCATCAAGTTCAGTCAGGTAAAATAGTAACCAAACCAGCAACAGCATAAACTGATTATTCCAACTTGTACTGTGTCAGGTTCATTTGAATTTTGTAAAAGAAAAATTTAAAATTACTGTTTCTCATATCCCATCACTGCTGTTACTACTACGGGTACTATTAGAAAGCTGAAACCCAAATTTGATAAAGCAAAATTCTAGAAGCTTAAGGGTTCCAATAAGGAAAGCAGCCTAGTATAGAAAGGGAAATAGAGATTTAAAGAATAAACTGCAGTAAAAGTCATTAATTCATCATTACTGAAAACTTTTCAGTAATAATAAATTTGATCCATTATTGTTTGTAACTTCTGACATTAGGTGCATAAAATCATGCCTTCTAAGTTTTATATACTTTTTTTAATGTCATACATTATATAAAATCCAGTTGGGTTTATTTGTTATCAGTTCTTTTAATTGTACTAGTAAAGATTGTTGTATCATGCTCAGTTTAGTTTTAAATAAAGTATGTGATGAATTAGATAAGGATAATATCAACCAGATCACTAACATTAACAACTAGATGCCATTTATATATGCCGTGAAAACCCTGGATGTCCTTGTAATTTTATGTTAGCAACATTGCATTTCAGTACATTATATACTACACACCACATGATGATTTTATCTGGTGTACTGTGGCTCATTACAATGAAGAGTGATATAGTTATACCTCACATAATGTGTGTAATTGGTTCCAGAACAACCAACTCAGGTTGGAAACCAACGTACACAAATTAACCAGCTTAAAAATTAATGTAGACCTCTATAAACACCCACCCTAAATGTCATGGATAGCGTTGTCGCATAGAAATTAAAACGCCTTCGGATAATTCGACCTTTCTGCAGTCTTTTTAATTAAAAAAATATGCATTTTCCATAAAACTAATGTAAAGAATACCCAAAACCACTCACCAAAAAATTATGCTGAGCAACCTTTAAACAACTAATAACATTGCTGACTGATGTAAACTTGAGTAAACCAAAGCAAAGCAACTTTATTTTTCCAGCTACTGTTTAAGAATAACCATCGTAAAGTTGGAGATGACTTGACTCGAAATGACCTAAGGCTAGGTATTACTGCATATAACATAAGAAAATTAACATTAATGAAATCAACTTTATTAATAAAAGTTTTGTTTATTTTAATAATAAAAACTACAGACAAAAAACTAGGAATTCTAGTAGGGCTAAGTCTAGTCTTAACAATTGATCATGTGGATGGAAGACTTGGGTAGTCTCATTTTAGTTTTCTGAAAGAAAACTATTGCGCTGGCTTTTTCTGTCCGTCTGGAGTTTTTCCTGTTCTCACTTTTTCTTTCAGCCCTCAGGTCTTAAAAACTACTGATGTTATAGGCTGCAAGTTGGTATGTTGATCATGCACCCCTCAGATCATCAAACATACCAAATTGCAGCCCTTTAGCCTCAGTAGGTTTTATTTTATTCAAGGTTAAAGTTGGCCATAATCGTGCCTCTGGCAATGATACAGGCCAGGCCACTACCGGGCCATGGTTAAAGTTTCATGGCCGTGGCTCATACAGCATTATACTGAGACCACCAAAAGATAGATCTATTTTCGGTGGCCTTGATTATACGACGTACAGAAAACTCGATTGGGCCAAAGAAACTTTGGCGCATTTTTTACTTGTTTAAATTTATTGATGCTCTTGTTGTTTTTGACTAATGGGAATATCCTATTTGATGTCCTTTCTCTATATCTTAAGAGTCTATGGAGTTTCTGATCCTAACATGGACCCTTGTAACTTCACCATCCATACAAATATTTGCAAATCTAGAAAATTGCAAGGATGTGAGTTGATATGACTTATCAAGAGATGTACAGTATTGGAGTAAAAAGCAAGAAGTCCTAGTATTCCAGAATTAAAATATTTTCTTCTATGATAAACGTTAGTTAGAAATCTATTATTAATCATTGTCATATCAGTAAGAAGGATCCTGTTTTATAAGGGTCATTATTATTATTGGAAACTCCAGTTACTGTGGTATATCGAATTAATACCAAATATTATATCTATATTATTCAGTGATACTAGATCATTTATACACCAAAATATGTATATTTTTATCCCTCTTGTCTCGATTTTTGTCCCTACTTTATATTAGAATGCAGTTCTGCTCTGAATGTAGAGTAGTTCTGAAGAATACATGGATGGATGATTGAAACTGCTGTCAGCTTAGGAATGAGTAATTGCACCAGCATTGGTGCAGTTTTGTTTATCCCTCCTTGAAGAGTGAAAAAAAGTACTGGAGACATTTGAAGATTGGCCAGTAAGTTGTGGAAGCCACACATGCAACAACATGGAAGAAAATGAAGAATAAATCGTGCCAGAAATTATAATCAAAATGTGGAAAGGCATGGACACCTCAGATGGATGTGGAGAGGTTGTTTCATCCTGGAATGATGGAGACCATGACTATTGAGGGAGTGCTGCTGGAAGTGTTCGGCTGCCCAAACCTGACATCCACCTTTATAACTGGAGACATTGTTACCCATGGGAGATCCAAAGAATTTGGAACCAGCATCTGGGACTAATTTCGGCTAGTCCAATTTCAAAATTTCCGGGTCACCACGCCAACCTATCGCTACTGTTTATTGGCGCTGCTTGTGTGCATACATACGTTCTCTACACACATGAATGCATTTTGTTTTGGGGGGTTGTAAAAAAATGAAGAAATGCAGTAAAAATATAAATGAGAATAGCATAAAATATAAATAAGAAAATCGTAAATGTAGCAACATGGAACAAAAGCTGTAGGAAGTTCTGCAATGCCAGCGAATGAGTTTGTGCGTAAGTACATACCCTACTTACAGGATTCTGTTTATCTTTTGGGTTGTAAAAGTAGAAAGTGAGGAAATACAGTAAAAATATAAATGGGAATAATATAAAATATAAATAAAAAAATCATAAACTTAACAACATGAACCAAAACAGCACTAGCAAGTTCTCCGATGCCAGAGAATGAGTTGTGCTTTCGTACTTACCCTATGCACGTGGTTGCATTTACCTTTTGGGTTTTAAAAATAAAAAATTAGAAAATACAGTAAAAAACATAAATGAGAATAGCATAAAATGTAAATTTAAAAAATCAAAATTTAAAAGTTCCTAATGGCTACCTAATCTCCATGATATGCTTTTTACAGCTGCACACAAAAACTGTCCCTTCTTATCGGTCCTTATATCATTTGCCTTATTTTCTTAAATTCATATAAGTTCCCTGATATGATAAGTAATATTATGTCCCAATACTTCTTATAGCTGCTTGCTTAACATTTAACGTTTTGGAGGTGAGCAGTTATTCCTCACACCCATTCCTTCGGAACCATTCCTCACGTAGACATAACTTACACACCCTAGTCAGTCAGCCATTCAATCACA
Organism: Macrobrachium rosenbergii; assembly: GCF_040412425.1. Lineage (NCBI taxonomy): Eukaryota > Metazoa > Arthropoda > Malacostraca > Decapoda > Palaemonidae > Macrobrachium > Macrobrachium rosenbergii. The sequence continues at coordinate 695,040 of NC_089790.1, read as the reverse complement.
TCACCACCTTACTCCAGTATCTCACTTTAATCCCATCATCTCCAGGTTTGTTTATGATCTTTAGCTACGAGTATTTAATTCCCCTCCTAATGTCTCAGCAATCACTTCCACAAGAAAACTACTCTGTTCTGCTTCTTTTCTGTCTTCCACATTTAACGAATCTTCAAAGACCTTTTTGATCCAGGACTTTATTCATTTCAAACAGCATCTCTCCATTTGCATCTTTTGTTGTGAGGTCTATTTGTTCTTCAACCTTTCTCTGAATTTTCTCACACGTAAAACAGCTTCTTATTTTTTTCTAAAGTAAAACAGCTTCTTATTTTTTTCTAAAGTAAAACAGCTTCTTATTTTTTTATGAAGTTCATTTGCTCACGATCTCTCTCTTATGTCTAATTTCTTCTTTTTCTCCATAACTTTCTTGCGTACGCTATTCATCCTCCTTTATAGCTGTACGTGATCTCTTCTCAGACAAGTGCATTTCAAGTAATTTTTTTTTACAATACCTCTTGATTTCTTAGTCCCATCACTGTTTTTAATCCCGCTTCCTGACAGCCAATACCCACAACCACTCCCTGCTATACCTATGACCCGTCATGGAGCCTAGTAATAACCACTACAGAACTAACCGAAATAGTAAACTCGGTTAGTAAGCATTTGCCTGGTTTTCTCTTGGAAGAAAATCATCTTAAGATCGATTAAAAAGGCACCTGCTTATTTTTACCTTCTTGTATTTAACCAAAGTGCATATTTCATCCAATCTCCATATATAGAATATAAGATATATGTAATGCTTACTAACCAAGTTTACTATTTCATTTGCTTCTGTCGTGCTTATTAATAAGTTACATTGGCTTTTAGGAAGCGGGAATAAAAACATTATATAAGTGATGGGACTAAGAAATCAAGAGGTATTGTTAAGTAAAAAAATGACTTGAGATGCACTTTCTGAGAGAAGACATCATGTACAGGTATAAAGGAGGATGGATAATGTACGTAAGAAAGTTATGACGAAAGAGAAGAAAATAAAAATAGAGGGAGAGAACGTGAGCAAATGAACTTTAGGAGAAAAAAAAAAGTTGTTCTACGTGTAAGAAAATTCAGATATATCAAACCGATTTTCACTTTCTCATATATATATATATATATATATATATATATATATATATATATATATATATATATATATATATATATATATATATATATATTGTGTGTATATGTGTATGTGTGTGTGTGTGTGTGTGTGTGTATATATATATGAGAAAGTGAAAATCAAATTGATATATCTTTAGATGTCTTGAGATTTTAATTGTTGGAAAAACCGACCACGGAGAATTCTTTCCACGACAGTGCTCATGCGAAGATTTGTGGGTGTGGCAGCACTGTAATTGATTAACCAATATTTTATATTTATATTTGTGTTTTTAAGGGTGTTCAAACTGTTGAATTATAAAGTGAACCTGTTTACATGTTTCATTTTGAACATCCAAGTCGATCAAATGAGACATGTAGAGGTTCTGTTTCATTTTATGCAATGCCTGTCAGTGAACTCGTCAAGAAGAACGCCTTGGACAGCCTTGCATAAAGTTGGGAATCGATTTTGACCCTTATTAGCCTCTCCTGTTGTCTTCCTTTAATCTCTCTCTCTCTCTCTCTCTCTCTCTCTCTCTCTCTCTCTCTCTCTCTCTCTCTCTCTCTCTCTCTCTCTGTGTGTGTTCCCACCCGGAGGCGGTGACGACAATGTAGGCTTCATTCTCATGTCTAACAGCACCTGCCCTTTGCTCGTGTCATTTTTGTGTATGGTGTATATGGCCCACACACACACACACACACACACACACACACACACACACACACACACACACACACACACACACATACGCATACACACAAGAATTGTTTTCATTGAATTCAACATCTTTTCCAAGAAATAGAAGAGTAAGATTCTGACATTAAAACGTAGCATTGGTAAATTTTTAATTCCGGTAATATATTTAAAGTATAGTCTCCCGCATGATTTAGCAAATGATTTACTTACATTTATATTTGAAAATGAAGATTGGTCATTAAATGGACGTTATATTGATAAATTTAACACACATGAGTCTTGAATTTTGAACATAAATAAATTAATATTCCAATTATCCCCAAATTATTAGATCATCAAATTATAACTTGTAATTTCCTGCTGGAAATTGCCTGTCCTTAATTGCACTTTAAATAATTACAGATCCGTGGCTCTTTAATCTTCTGTATGCTAAATTGGCATATTGTGACAGGTAGCCTGGACAAGCCACAAGATCATATTCTGATCAATATGAAATATGGCACTTAATTTAGAACACTTAGATTAAGACTGAGTGTAGGGAATATAACTATCATAGATAATCACTGAATGGGATTCTTAAATTAATTAAAGGCCTTGATGTCAGAATGAATACTACGCTTAATACCTTTCTATGCACTGTTGATTCACGTTATGAAGTTGGGGATATTCAGAATCGGGATTTTATATATTATTGTAAGATGAAGTCAGTAATGACTGGATTGTCTGTGAAAACGTCGTGCTCATTTTGTAATTTCAAAAACTGACTTGGGTGATAAGTTCGAGGTTTGAAACAAAAATCCTGACAGTATTGGAAATTATTCATGAGTTTGAATTGTATAAGATTGTGCCTTCAGAATTATAACGTACTAGTATTATGTGCTACTCATAAATTTCACAAAACCTTATTAAATATAATTCATTGATATTTCCATCTGCGTATTAATTAAAACTGTTCTCAGTTTAATTTTAGGTAGTCAGCAAATACGCAGTTGATCTGAATGTAACTGGATCAGTAAAAATAATAAAATGTTATGGAATCTTATGCATGTAGTGAATATCTTGAAGGTCTGTTAATTTCCGTGGGCCACCTTAAATGTCAAAACTTTATATAGTATATTACGTCATGAAGTTCACATTAGGCGTATTGCAGCATTGTAGCCTTACACAATAGTTATTTTATTCAAGTTCGGAAATAAACTAAATAATAAAAGATCGCGGTTATTAAAATCGGCTGTTAGTTGTTAGGGTTTTGTGTTAGGAATAATTTGACTGAATTAGAATATGGCTAATTTAGGTAGCCACGAAAATCAAAACTTATCAACCATACGAGGGAGAGTTTCAAGGTAATAGTGGCAGCTTTAGTTTCACAGATGATTTATTGTCTTCAAACAATAGAGATATAGTATCTGTAATGTATTCTGTTTATTCCAGAGTTCTTGAAATCGCAACAATAATAAAGACTCGAATAAAATGTCTCTTTTCAGACATGTATGAGAAAGATGATGCTAACTAGAGTGACTTTTGCAGTGTGTTCAGTTTTGTTATGTTGATGCATTTATGGCATTCAGGATTTCGTAATTACCGTCAGATTTTTTGTTAGCGGCTTCATAATGGATTTCCAACTTTGTTACAAGGAAAAATGAAAAATCTTCAAGTGATGATAATCGCTTCATAGCCTTACATCGAAATTTTCATTCTCACGGAGCGCAGATAATTACTGCAGCCACGTAAACAATCGAATTCCTTTTTTTTTTTATCTGACTGGAAGATACAAGTAGAGCATTCAACCAAGATGGAAGGAAAGGCTTCCGACAACCGCGTTAGGCATTATTTTGAAGTCCTTTTTGAATATGATTACCGGATGCAAGGTAAACAATCCTTACGGAGTCAGATTTTTATCAGTCTTTCGTGCGTGCTAAAAAAGTGTTCGAGTTTTGTCTTTTCTTCTTCTTTTTGTTCTTGTTTCCTTTTGCCTTTGGCTGCATCGTTGGTCTCTGAATTTAAATAAAAGGAAAAAGCTTTCTTAATTCAGCTGACACGTGTATATACTGTGTACATATATATATATATATATATATATATATATATATATATTATATATATATATATATATATATATATATATATATATATATATATATATATATATATATATATATATATATATATATATATATATATATATATATATATATATATATATATATATATATATATATTCATGGAAATTCAGCTTGGAAACTTTTACTATTCACAATAAACGTTTGTTGGGCCTCCTCTTGCGATTTTCTGCACGTCTTCTCTTACTTAACATTTTTCTTTGCCCCTGAACAGTTAGTTAGTGTCGAGTGTGAGAAAGTCGTAAAATGATTTTGCCTTCGAATCGCATAGTGTAAATTGTGGACACCTTTGAATTACGAAGTGCAAACATTTCGAGACGAAAATATTTTGGTTTTTAGATTTCTGACTGCACACACACACACACACATACATACATACATATATATATATATATATATATATATATATATATATATATATATATATATATATATATATATATATATATATATATATATTATATGTATGTATATGGTTGAACCAAAGTCAGTTCGTCTGATCAGTACTCCCACGTTCATATCGTCTATGCTGTAAAGAGTTTTTTTTTTTTTTATTTCCTGGTACTAATTAACCATTTGTTGTATTTGCGGTAGTTTGGTCACCTTCGATGCCAAATTTAGCCGCCTAATCTAACGTTGACATTAACCATATAACCATGATCCTGAACCTTGGGCTGTTTCATAGCCCCTGTATTCTGACGTGATTGTCTTGCGTGCTTAATGAAAGATCATGATTTGATTTTTGGCTATGAAAATAAGTTCTGATAAACTACTTTATATTTTCCCTGCGGTCTCATTTTATGTACTGTCCTCCCCAGCTGGTTTAGCTAGAGGTGTCCTCTTGCATCACGTGTTGTCGAGGTTTTTACTTTGAAAGTTTGTAAATAACTTTATGGGCACTTTTAATTATCCTGTGTTAAGCCTCTTTATTATTGGTAACTACAAGTTATTGTTAAACTGATGTTCACGACTCCAAGTGGTACAGATTTATGGCTGATCGCTGTTGCTTGCTGAGCTCATCTTGCAAGAGGGCTGAGGCCCTAGCTAAGTGACCTATCAAATCATTTGACAGATCACAGAGAAGGCCAAGTATGAAATTGAAGCTTGACAAAGAATAAACAAGGTATTCGCGATTTCAAGAGGTCCGATTTGGAAAATACATGAAAATCATGAAAAGTGCCTCTGTGAAAGGCAAAAGACAACACTAGGGTCTAAGAATACAGCACCAGTTACCTGAAAAGTAGGTAACGCAGCCTCCCTTGCTAAAAGCGTGAGTAATTGCTCAAAGCTGTTTCACCAGTTCATCTCTTCCTCAAAGCACATCTCACCATCGGTTCGTTTCTTCAGAAAGGTTCGGAAAGGTGTCCCTTTTACGAAATGTCCGGGATGCCAGTTCTCTTTCAGCATAAGGTCGACTCAGCATCTGGAACGTCAACATATCCACAATCGACCAGACTAGACTTTCAGTATCGTCGACAATTTCAGATTACTGGTCAGTTTACAGGGTAGGATGGCGCCTATACCTCTCTATCTACTGGTGCAGCATTGCATATGCGCCAGGTATGACTTTACTGCAAATGATCATAGAACATAGAAACTATAAATGGGACGTCTATGGCATCACGGACTTGGAATATGTTAAAAGGGAGGATAAATAACGAAGTCTTGGCGTGACGGAAATCGGGCATAGTGCACTGGGAAGAGAAAGACTGATAATATTATATATTATTAAAGTAGTTTAACCAGACCACTGAACTGATAATAGCTTGTATTTTGCAGACCAGTATAGTTGAAAAGAGAGAGAGAGAGAGAATATGATCTTTATACTTTTCTCACCCTCAAAAGCTGAACCTGTGTATGTGTGTGTGTGAGTATTTTATACAAGCAAAAACTCTCCTTGCTCTTTTGTGTGTATTGTATAAAAGCAGCATTAGCTGTAAAGGATGATTCATACTGATACGGCCAGCGTGGCGCATGTTCTGTGTTGCATGATGATTGCTGAGGCTGCAATTGGGCTTCACGAGAGTGAACTGTGACTGCATTTTCATTGGCAAAGTTATTATTTCTGTTGGGAAATCCGTTCGCATTCTGCATATGCATGTTTACTGTTTGACATCAGGCACAATGAATAGAATAATACCTCTTGTTCGAGTGTATGTATGTATATTTGTTTTCGTTTTCTTTTGTTTATAATTGTGTGTAAAGGTATATTTTGCTTCATACGATAGCAAGCAAACAGTTTTCCAGAGTGATCTCCAAGAGTGATCCAGTCAAACGTGATTTGCAATCAAGTATGTCGACCACTTCAAACGAATATACAGGATACCTTGTTTTCAAGCGTCGTTTTACCCCAAGATTTTCTGGACTTAGTGTTCCCTCATCCTTTCAGCGTACAGTTAGATCATCTTATACTCGGATTATCTACGGCCGTCACCCGGAGGAAAGTATTCTTGGAAATTCTTAGGACGACGTTTAGGAAGGAACCGAAAGCCATTTTCTTGAGCATGGTTGTGGAACGGTCTTACGTTACTGTTTTGGCCTGTTTCTTACCTTTGGAGGAAAAAAAATGAGGCTTTTGCCAGCGCTTTATTTTGAAGGCTTCATTTTTTTATATTGTTTTTCACCTTCCTGTTAGTGGGGGTAACACCAGGTGTTACCCTTGCGGTTTGCAGTGAGAATGTATAGGGTGAAGTTGCAAGCCTCAAGCCGTTGTAGTTTTCTTTTTAATACTTCCCCATAAAAGGTTTAATTTTCCTCAGGTTGATGAATCCAAAGATAAGTAAGACTTCTCACCTTGGTCTGCGTGGTTTCTTGTGGATGAATAACGTGTAACTGAGTCATTCATTTGAATCTGGCCTGTTTCCAAGTTCTCATCAGAAGAGAGTAAGGAAAGCACAGGTAAAGAGAATATGTGAATCTTTATCCATGTGGCCGAAATAAAATCATTTTAACGAATTTATTTGATAAGGAGTAAAAATTGAGCTTAGTTGATCGTTTCGAAGTGTTCCGAAGTTCCCTTGTTTAGGCAGTGAAGACTTTTATTTGAATGGAAATTGTACTTAAGTTGATGAAGTAAGAGGTTCCAAACTATTAGAATTGAATGAATTAAAGAATAACCACGGCTCGGCTCTGAAAGAAGACAAATTATTCTTCCTTAACTAATAAATCCTAACAGTCAGCTTTTATAGTCTTGAAAGTTTCATAATGTTAATCAGATAGATGCACAAATCTTCTAAGGGTGTGAGTTTCTCAGTGAGATGACATTAATAACTGAAAAATGTCTTGAAGCAGAATTCCATGGAATAATATTATCTTCTTCAAGCGAGGCATGAAAGGTTTTGTCTCCACCCATGTCTGTGCTAAGCTAGACATCTCCAGAATGAGAGATAGAATGCGATGAAACCTGGTAGATATTTTCATTTGGCGGTCTTCTCCTGCCGATGAACCTTTGGTGGAAATTGCCTCAGAGTTAACGAACCTTTGCCTTGGAAACCAGCTCAGTTCCAAGCTGATTTCTCCCACGAGTTTGTCATCTCGAAATGGTTACTATATACATGGATCTACCCAGTTTCATCAAAATCTGTGTATGTGTTCTTTAAATATCCTGCCAACACGTATGCATCAAGACAGACCAACTGCTACACTAGCCTTGCAGATATATAAATATACTTTCCATTATGTATTGACCTCTGCTGGGAGGTAGTGCCGCCAGTGCACCTCACGCAGTGGACTGTAGGCAATAATTGAGGTTTTTTGCAGCGTCCATTCGGCCCCTGTTATAACCCATTTCATTTCTTATACTTTACCTCCGTTCATATAGTCTTTCTTCCATCTTACATTCCACCCTCTCCTAACAATTGTTTCATAGTACAACTGTAAGGTTTTTCTCATTTTACATCTTTCAAACCTTTTTACTGTCAATTTCCCTTTCAGCGCTGAATGACCTCATAGTTTGCAGCGTTTGGACTTTGGCCCAAATTTTATATTCCATTTTATTCCATTCTCTTACGTACTGTTGTACTCTTAATTTGCCGTTTTGTGGATCCAATCAAAAGTCAAAACGTGTCGCCATTCAGCATTACAAGTATGAAGGCATATTGTTCATGTACTCTACAAGTTCGTGCATAGAGTTTACCTTGAGGTCCAGCTTTATCTGGTCACGGCCTGTTCGACGTGAGTGAAGTTCGTCCTTTATAATTAACCCGCTTTTTTCGGTATTCACATCACACGCACCGATGCTGCGTTCTCAGGTGATAAATCGCGGGGAACAGTATAGACCACCCAGTGATACGATGTATTCCACGCTGATCATCATTGTTATGGGCGCGCGTGCAAAAGGATCACGTGCATTATAATGATTCTGGGATCAGAATGATTCAGTAATGCATTCTACTGGAACTGTTTAGATTTGCATAGGATTTCTGTACAAACGGAGTCACTGGAAACTCTTTTGTTTCTGCGTTACATCACAAAATCCGGTAGAATCCTGTCCATTTGTAAACATGGGCTATTGTGACATTGGCATTCACTCGCTTGATTATACAAAAAAAACCTGTTTCCACACCAAGGGATTAGAATGTCCATGAGAACAATTACTGCCAGTCTTCATGCCCCTGTAAGTCTAGACTGATTTTGTTTACGTACAACAATTAAGTTTTGTTTTGATCTGGTAAGTGTTCTCGCATATTATTCCCTTGCATAACTGATATCTTATATAAGAATTCTACACAGTACATAGAGCTGCATTTCAGCCGTTTAGATATAGAATTAGTATATGGGTAATTTTTTCTTAATTACGCCACGAGGATATTTTAGTAAGCAAATGTCCTTTCTTGTAATTTTTTCTCTCAGCTTTTGTTGGCTTAAATTTATTAAATGTTAGATTTATTCTCGCGAGTGTGTGGTTATTCATTAACCCTCCTAGCCATATGTGTTATTCTTGGAAGCAAAATTGCCGAAAATTTATCATCACACTTAGCTTATGATGTATTACTGGATTTTCTCCAGATTGCTACATTAACTCTGTGTCTATGATCAGATGTGGGTTGTCCCACAAGGTAACTAACTGAACCAAAGAAAGGATGATTACCAGCTTGTGAAAGGATATAACGAATTTTGTAAAACTAATGTCGTGGCTTTTGTGATCCATATATTTGGTAGAATCCATAAGCAGATATAAAAATAAACCAGGAATAAATCGAAATTTGGAGGTAGGACACCTTCAGTGGAGAGAGAGAGAGAGAGAGAGAGAGAGAGAGAGAGAGAGAGAGAGAGAGAGAGAGAAATTGTTGGCTAACATTGCGTCAAGTCACATCGCTCGATTGCGGCAAGAGTGTATGGAAGGTTCAAATGGAAAATGATGAAATGACATTCATCTAGAAAGTGGCATGTAATCGCGATAACAGTAGAGATTGCGTGTGCGCTTGCGTGCAGTTACGTGCGTGTCGAATGGTCGCACCCATTTGCATAGCCTTATTAACGTCTAGAAAGCGGAGAGGTCTAAACGTACGAATATTTTTAGTTCGTGTTTTTTTCCGAGATGGCTTGGGGTGACCCATGACCTTCATCTTACGGGCTAAGGACTTCAACCAGACTGTCACATCGCCGTCTTAAATAAGAAGTAAATATGACAACTTTCCGGGCAAGAAACGCATGTGTTTGTAGGTATCCCACAGTGATTTTTTTTAAAAAATAAAAGCTACCTTGTGAAGCTACCAGAACAGCTTTTCAGAGTTATGCTTGGTTTATTATTGCACAGAAAATTGCTCGCTTTCATCATCAGACCACTTACTTCCTGAGGACAGAAATATATAGATGAATACGTATATCAGGTATTGGCTATCATTTAATGATTTTAACCAGCGAATTTAAGCAGATTCTGTCACAATTTAGAAATCACGCACAATTTAGAAATGGTCCCAGAAACTGGTACAAGGGTGTGAGAAGAATCTCCCGGTTTATGAAAAACTAGGGATAATTTGAAAATAGGAAATTGCAGCATCAGAACCCAGAATCAAATTGAAAAGATAGAACAGGTGGAGATAGAATTCAAGAACAATGGACTGGACATCTCGGCTATTTGTGAGTCAAAGTACATGGTAAGGGAAAAGAGAGGATTGGAAGGGAGAAATGCGTTTATTTAATGATGAAGAGCAAATGGAACTGGTCGAGGAGTAACCATGATCTAAAAAGCCAACTGTAGAAAAAGGAGAATGGCAGGATTAAATCTGAACAGTGCAATGTATTAGATTGTGTTATGCACCAACGAGTAAACTCTCAGAAGAAATGTAAGATGAATTTTATATAGAACTGCAGAACGTTATAGACGAAACCCCAGAAAGTACCATGAGAATTGTTATTGATGATATGATTGTAAGAGTTGGTGGGGACAGTGGAGGTAGGTAGCGTACAGTTTTTAGATTTTTTCCAGAAAACGGGCAACCTGCTAGACACCAAATAGATAATATTTAATTGTTAATTAAGAGAACAAAAAGAACACTGAGGAATGCCAGAAGCTACAGAGGACCAGTTGGCAGCCATTCTAAAGCTGAAATTAAAATCACCCAAGAAAAAATTAACAGAGTATCTTGGTTTTATTACAGTAAGGCTTCCTGGAGATGAACATCAAGAGGCTTCTGTAATTAAATATCGAAATAGATATGCAGTTCCATAACTGAAGAGGAATTGAAAATCAGTGACTACCGCTTTAACATCAAGAATGTAAATCAGTCTGCTGGAAAAAAGTATGGAATAACGAGAGGGACACCTTTGCCACTGGATGAGACTGAGATACAATAAAGAATAGATAAAAGCAACGGTTGTGGTAAGTAAAGGACGATGCGTCGAAAGGCCTTGCAGCACTCCACTGTATCTCTTTCCTTCCTGGATTTCGTCTATATATATATATATATATATATATATATATATATATATATATATATATATATATATATATATATATATATATATATATATATATATATATATATATATAAAAGATAAAATCACGACCCTATATAATGTTTTAATTGTCCTGTCCCTGCTTCTGAACGGTTGATCCTAATCCTTTGTAAAACCTCATAAATATTTAATCCTGTTTTGGCAGTTCTACTAATTCTTCAATTGTGTTGGATTCCAGGTACATATGTTTCCTTTATAATCCCCATCTATCATTTATATGTGGTTTTGTAAACTTTTATATTTCTTCAGTCTGCTAAGTAAAGGACCAAGCGTCGAAAGGCCTCGCAGCACTCCAGTGTTTCCGTTTCCTTCGTGGATTTTATCTTTATTTACATATATTCATCACGGTCCATATTTTCGTGATTCAGTTATACATATTATATATATGTGTGTGTGTGTGTGTGTGTGTGTGTGTGTGTGTGTGTATGTCTTGCTGAATACCTAATGAGAGCATTTTTATCGATTTTCATTAGGTTTATCCGACGCAACAACTGGGCGATGATTCGTTGCTCCCCACTGAAACTGCGTGTATTTTTTTTCCCCCCGTTGATGACGATGCAGGCGAATATGTTTTAGCGAAGGGGTCTGTCAGAGCTGATAGGTTCCATATTTTAGGAAAGAGAGATGATCCCGATTGATATTCATTGCTTTTCGGGTCCGGATGCCGATGGATCAAACCGCTAAATAACTTTGGCCATAGAGCTTGATGTTGCCACAACTCGGGGGTTGGGGGGTTCGATTTAGGGACTGGTGCAGAGCTTTTTGGGGGGGTGTTTGGATGTGGGCCGCTTATTTTAGGGACTGGTGGAGATTTGGGAGGGGTGAGGGGATGGTGGTGGGGGTGGGGGATATGATGTGAATTATTCGTACTGTATCTGTCAAAAATGTCCTTTCTATTCGTTTAGTAAATTCCTGTTTTCGAGAGAGATGATCAGTAGGCTGGATAATAATAATAATCCTGTTTTTCGTTTGTATTAAAATTATGACTTAGTTCAAAGGCATTTGATTCATCAATGAGTTGGAAAAAGAAAGTCCTTAGGCATTACACCTGAGGCAAAATTTTAAAATCCTTCTGCCCAGCCATTCCTTTCAATAACGCATTAGTCAAAATTCTGTGTATCATTTCTCTTTTAATAGAATTTTTTTTTTTTTTTTTTTGGTATATTTATCTTTGCTTTAAATCGACTCCGCATCAGTAAATAACGCTCTGGCTGCAAAAATATGACCAGTTCCCTTTTGATGCACAAAATGTCATGCATCCCTGAATAGAGAGTTCGGCTGTGTCACACAGAGAGAGAGAGAGAGAGGTTGATTTAGAAGCCCAAACACGGTAAAACGCCTCTTTTGTTCCAGGTCTCAAAAAGCCGGGAGTTGACAAAAAAGTTCGGCAGTTGACTTGATTTGTCGTGTTGGTTCATCAAGGAGGTCAACACAGGAAGCAGGGAATAAAGTAAAGAGAGAGAGAGAGAGAGAGAGAGAGAGAGAGAGAGAGAGAGAGAGAGAGAGAGAGAGAGAGAACTAGCCACGTGTTACAGATATACTCGTTTCCCGACGGTCAAAACATATTTCTCAGTTCCCCCCTCTATGAGATATATGAAAGTCATTAAGCGCATGTGAACTGATCAAAATAACTCCAAAATATATATATATATATATATATATATATATATATATATATATATATATATATATATATATATATATATATATATATATATATATATATATATATATAGGTTTGTTTCGCTGGTGTTGTGTGTACAGGGTAGTGTGGCCTGATAATCATCTCCATTTTAAGTTGTACGTTCGGTACCGCGAGGCCAGAGGGGTGTAAACAGGTTGCAAACGGCATGAACATCCTAGATAATCTGTGACGTGTTTTGGTCTGAACGAACGGTGATCGGGATTTACGGGCGTGAAAGTCATATCATGTTTTTGTTAAACAAACAAATGACGTTAATCTCAAATTTGCCCAGAATTTTATAATTCCCGATAACAAGTCTGTATTTTGGCTAGCACTTGCGTAATTAAACGTTTGTTATAAATGTAACCCGCCATTGAGTAAATGTGTTCGTAGGACAAAATCCATTAATGCATAAACAGATAGAAAATCAAATGTTTTAGAAACAGGTCTCTTTTTTTATGAGATTCTCGATGTCAACCGCCTTGATGAATATCAGAAACGGTCGAGAATAAGATGAAAAACAACAAACAACTGTTGTCACTTAAATTGAGACTTAATTTTATTCATTTTGCGAGGAGAATCGCGCGATTACTTATTTCTATTATTTATGAATACGTGTATGTTTATATAAACATTGACAACAGTTCTAGCTTCTATTAATATTTTCCAGTCATTTGGTAGCTGTTATTAACCTTTTTTCCTCCCAGGAAAAATGAAAAAAAAGAATTGTTCCACTTGAAATTAGCCTCATAACAAATTCCACGAGAGGAATGAAGAGAAAAAAATTTTTTCATTCGTTTTTGCACAGAGACACGACAACGGGCAAAAGAAATTTTCAATTAACTTAATGGGTTCTGTGAAGATAACGCTTCTCTCTTAATCTGATATTTTTATTTAATCACTTTTCGAACCCTCAAAGACAGACGCGGAAAGTCACTTTACGTTCGTGATTATACAAAAGAACGGTTGGAATGGTAATGTGCTTAATGGTAAAAAGATACGTTTTGCTTTTACGAATGCAAAAAAGATACCTGCCTCGCGTCGTTTGTCAGTCATTTCTTATCGATTTTGAAAATTATATTACATTTGTGGGGTTTATTTCTTGCATTGCTTGCAGCTGCTATCAAGTAAGAAGGTTTTATTTTATCACCTTGCGTATTATAGCAGATTAACCGAAAAGGCATGAGATTGACATAAAACATGAAATATAAATCAAATGCTTTACTAAGGTAGTTTTGCTAATTCCTGACGTTCAACACTTCTTTTTCCTTGCGAATATAGTCAATAACTGATCTCTTTTGAATGGAGAAGAAATAAGAGACCCTTTTATAATTTTGCGTCTTCAAAAGCACGACCAATTTGTCTTCTCTTTGTTGATTTAGAATTTTAGATAATGCCATTGTTATTACTGTATTTGTATATCAGCATATTATTATGGAAGCGGGATGAGGAAAGACATTCAAATTTATCATGGAGGCAATGCTGTTCCGTCCAAAATTGCTAATTGGCCCTTTTGGCCGGACTTGGGCACCAAACTACTTCCATCCATCCATTCACTAAAAGGCAGGGCTGTAGAATAGCCTCTTCGTATGTCGCCAGAATTCCTTTCCTGTCAAAATCATCGCGTCGTATCATTTTTAAGTGGCTTTTCCAGTGGAGCAGAAATTGTGTAATTTTGTGCCTGTTCCAGAGGGTGATTGTCAACTGCAACAATTCCAGGCTGGCCTCCATCCTTCCGGTGATCTCTGAGGGTGTTGAAGAGTTGATTGTTACGCTTTTATGGAAGGTAATGTACCATGAAACTCGGAAATTATAGCCGATAATAATTAGTATGCCTACAGAACAGAATTAGGCTGGCTTGAGGCAGCGTTGATGAGTGTTAAGAGTCTAGAATTGCTGAATTGACTTCTGTGCTCCCATTTATTTATTTATTTACAAACCTGTAATTTAGGTGTTGGAGGGTCATGTTCTTGATCTTATTCAGTTTCTTATGTGATTTGCAGCATAGTGTCCTTTTAAATGGAGTGTTTTGGGAGCCCAAATTAATGTTGTTTGGCGTTCTGCTGGGTAGTATTCTGGGACACTTGTTGTTTTCTTTTTAACCACAACGATAATTTCTAAGACCACCGCCTGCATCAACAGGAAACTGCATTGCACCTCAGAACAATCGCATGCAAACTGTATAGCATAGCATCATTATCATACCAGTTTATAAACGTAAGAGCATTCTTATGTTGATAAGCCTGCTCTGCCAGTTTTGACATATAAGGCTTGTTCTCAAAGAGTGCTTATTAGTTTTGACTCATAATACTTGCTGTTGTGCAAACCTGACCCAGCCTCTCTCGTTACTAGCCCACGTATATGTGTGCAAAATATCCATGGTCTTTTATAACTCGTATTTTTGGTGATAGCTATTCACTAGTTTTTTGTCATTCCCTCTAAAAGTCAGCCATATTTAGGAAAGAGTTGGTTGCTTTGTTTATATAAAGACAAAAACAATGCTCGTCCGGAAAAGTTGAGCTTTTCATAAAGAGGATGAAGAGAAATTTTTATATCAGAGGTTTAAAAAAAAAAAAAGACGCTGGGAAACTGGAATATTCCACTACTAGACAATGCAAAATGAATTAGGTTGTATCTCAAAAGATGAATGATTGCACGGGAGCCATAACAAAATTTCTAAACTGGAACTATGCCCAGGTATATTGCTCACTTGTTTACGGTTAACTTGAGATTTTGTTTTCTTATTTAACTATTGGAAGGACAGCTGTCAAGGTTGGAATCCCATTTCCCAACTGAAAACGTATGCCAGAATGAATAAACACGCGTTTTAGATTGACAGTTGAAGACTGCAGTCGCCCGGCAATCTCTCACCTCTTGCTGAGTTCCATCTATATTCCAAAAGGTCTTTTCACCTCTGGGACTTCAGATGGCCATGGCGCAGACTTTTATCATTGACAGGGACACGATGTGTTAGATGTTGAATTGGTTCCTCAAAAAGCCATGGGCGAACTTTATTAAATTTCCATGGACGTAGAAATAAAATTAATAAAGAAGTTTCCTGATACGTTTGTCCAGGATCCAGAATAGATTTGTAGGCTGTAGCGGATAACCATAATGAGTCCTAAATGCGCAAGCAGATTGTGTGGTTTTGATGAAAGATGACATACTTCTGGTTCGTCGTGTTATTCCTAGAAATTGTGAGGGGATGTTGTAAAAGTTGTTGATGATCTGGGTAATATTTTTGAATCTGGGCCCAGAGGTGTGCGCAAGCGTATGACGTCAGCATTAATGACCCACTTTCTGGTAAAATTTGCGTGCTAATGTTTTGCTCTGCATCATCGTACTTTCATTTTACGACATCCGGGAAAGACTGACTTAGATAAGGATCGAGTTAATGCTGCGGATTTATTCAGTTAACACATGGTGGGTGATTTTAAATCGGGCTGAATAACACCCATGTGCGACTCGTTGGCTGTTGACGCAGATCTGTTTTTTGTACGTTCTCGTTGAGTTTTGCTCATAGCTCATTCCTCCCGTCGTTCGGGTCTGGATGATATTGGCATGCCTTTGTTTGCTTTCCTTTGCTGATGCATATTGAATTTTTAAAGTTAGTACTATTCATTAGCTCTCTCTCTCTCTCTCTCTCTGTAGGTTACGAAATTTCAAATGGGCCACTGATCGCCTATTTTATGATAATGCTTATTTTCCTCTAAGTTCTCCTTAATGGTAGTTTGCCATTCCAGAGCTAGTTTGTTCATCATTGCTCCATTTCCGCTGTTGCTAGATTTCTACTCCAGGGAGCGATGAACCTTCTCGCTGCTGCGTCGACGTCTCCCGTGCAGCGAATGAAGGAATCAAATGCTCAGCTGACTCGCCTCGCATAACAAATGAGATCAGGGACCTTGCCAGTTACCCTCAGAAGGCCGCTACCGAAAGGCATCTGTGGTAGGGACCCCTCCCCTCCCCCTTTTCCCCAGACTATAGATGTTCACCCCTCAGAGTTCGGCAGTTTTATGCGACAGGCCTCTTGAAGGCGCGATTAAAAAAAAGAAAGAGAAAAAAAAGTTGCAGGTATAAGACTTGGATCCCTATTCTTCCGGGAGTAAAATTGGGTAGGGTTCTTTACGACCTCCTGAAGAATCCACGGAGGGTGCCTTTCCCCCTCTTTAATGGGATGTATAGTAAGTACTTCCCGTTAGAGAAAGCGTGCTGTACGTTCGGCCTCATCAGTATGAAAGTGTCGGGGTCCCTTTGCATAGCAAGTTCTATTGAAAGTTTCTATCGCCATTCTTATCTCTCCTCGCGTCTGGGGAGAGTCGGAGAAAACGCCTGGTCTTCGTTACAGCTCGCGTCAGCGATGTGTGCCTTGATAGAAATTTTACTTACACGGAGAACTACATTTTTTCTTTCTTTCAAAAAATCGTAAACGAGGCAGTTTTTTTATGTGTATAAGTTTCAGTTTAGGATTGCCATAAAAGGAAGAGAAGAACGGCAGAAACGAGGAATGAAAAAGGAACGTGGAATGAAAAGGGCGATTGTGGTATCAATGGAATGGGTGATTGATTACCAGATGTGATAACATTGACGTTGGATCTCTGACAATGGAGCGTCAAGATGAAGAAATGCAACTACGGGCTCATTCGTCGAGGGAGAACGTCGAAAAGAGAAAGGGATAAAGGAGGAAAAAGCCTCAAAGATAAATATGGAAAGAAAAAGAGAAATAAAAACATTGTTACGTCTGCGTCGGCTGTCACGAGCGATTGCATACTTACAATAGATTATATGCAGTATATCGATTTTCACGCTGCAATCACACTAACTGCGGGACTGCTTGCGCAATTCTGCAGTGACAGATCTCTCATTCGGATGGTAGATAAGGAAAATAACTATTCAGCAATTTCGTTTATACTGCTGTTTCAGTTTATGTGTTCGGCGCTCTCGATCTTAAAAGACGCACGCACGATAGATTCATACTGTCATGGTACCTGTCATTTTAATCTATCTTTCGAAAAGCGTGCCTTTTTAGACCTGAAGTACTAGTTTTATTTGTTTATAACTGGCTTCAGTATTGATTTCTGAAGCGGTGTGTGTGTGAGAGAGAGAGAGAGAGTTGTGTGTGCGCGTGTACATGTTTATGTTGACCCCTAATTGAATCACTGTAGCTGAAACACGGATCAAACACAGGCGGCATAATGAAATGCACTTTTAGTCCATCAGTATCCGTGTTCACACTGCATGTGCTTTGTATGTTAGCAAAATTCTTTCGACAGCAGATTTTAACGATTTGCATACTGATTCTGTCAAAGGAATTCGGTATTTATAGCCATGTTGTGCTTTTATAGTGCTCTCTCTCTCTCTCTCTCTCTCTCTCTCTCTCTCTCTCTCTCTCTCTCTCTCTCTCTCTCTCTCTCTCTCTCGTATGTAATTTTTGCTTGAGAAGGTAAAAAGATTGTAGACAGTGAAAGATGTATGCACCTAGAATTTTGTACAAGTTTTTCTGGGAATGTCCAGATATGGCTGCCTAATTCTGCTTTTAAGAGAAAATTGTTCTCCCAGTGAAAAATGGTCTTTGATACCTCGTCTTTGCATACATTGTATTTTTAAAGATTTGCTCCTCATTATTAATTCAGTTCCATGGTACTTGTTGTCGTTGAAGACCCTGCTGCCTACAGCACGCTCGTTCATTTGTTCAGGCAACTTGACTGATTCCATTTAGAAACGTCGTCTCCAGCTCTGTTGATGGAGCAACTCCAGTCGCTCTCGCCATTTCAGAAATGCAGATGGCGACATTGTGACTTAAAGAAACGTATTTTACTGCACTTACACACCCCTTACACAGTTCACGCCACTCATCTACTTCAGCATTATCAGCATTCACCAGCACTCAACAGACTTAAATAGAGGGAAGCGTGTGCGATTATCAATGATTTGCCTCAGTTCTGACATACGTCGGTAATCATCGAGTTTTTCCCGGTTAGGGAAGGCGTCTCCTGTTACTTTGGCTGAGAGATTGAATCAGAATTTGTTTGACAGTCGCGTAGCACGGAGGCGCTTTCCCGCAGTGCTCATCGTTTCTGGAAATTGCTTCGTTTTCGTTGAATGTTTCTTCCCTTTATTAAATCCTTCTGTTTATGATAAGGTGGTTGATGTTGCTTCTTCAGAAGAGAGCCCTTCATTTGCAAAGAGGTTTTATCCTAAGGTTTGGCAGTAAAGAATATGTCCTTTTTATAGTATCAAAGTTTTGATCAGTTTGAGAAATGGTTTCCATGATTTTTAAGGTATGTTATCTCTCTCTCTCTCTCTCTCTCTCTCTCTCTCTCTCTCTCTCTCTCTCTCGGTGTAAAGCTATCCCGAATTCAGGAACTGGATGTCGTTGATCCTTGTGTTAAACATAAACTGATTGAACATTTCCACATAAACATATGCATTATTTTTATACTTTTTGGATTTTCCCCTAAATTACTTTGAAAAGTCATGTCTTACGATTTTAGATAGTCTCGATAATTTCTCTCTCTCTCTCTCTCTCTCTCTCTCTCTCTCTCTCTCTCTCTCTCTCTCTCTCTCTCTCTCTCTCGTGACTACGTAAAGAGGATGAATCTTTTATGAGAACAGTGATGAGTATACGCATGAATTTATTCCCTTTTTTCGTGGTCAGACGTGGAACGTTTTTATGCGTGAAGTTTTGAGTTAAATTTTATTTCAAAGGGTAATTTTATTCCTCTAACGTGATATTCATCATTTTGCTAATTATATTATGATGTACGGTGTATGTTCATATATAGTCATGTTTGCGTAATAATGTTTTTTCAGCAAATCTTCCTTATTAGCAGCTTTGTCTTAAGATTACTGATAGATGATAATGAATTCCTTAGCTACTGTCCAGCTGTGGCTGTAGCTGGAATAGCAGTAGCCTGTGGTAAAATTATAGCAGTGTCTTTCATATCATTACTCCGCTTCCACGGCGTAAATATATTAACAAGAAGTTTTACCCCGGTTAATGACGCTTGGCAGATACGTCTCTCCTGTCAAATCTGTTCACATTGAGACAAGCGTATTCTTATTTCTTTATGTTGTCGTCATATTTCTCATCATTCATGAAGCCACTACTCTTATGATCCGAACTGAGTCACCTGTAGGTTAAAATCAAGGATGAGCGAAAGTGGACCGATAACCATTTCAATATTTGCAGCAGTTTGGTTGTGTATAATTGAGAAATCTGATTCACATTTTATTATCGGAGGCATACATTAATGATTTCATTACTGCACATATAATTCCAATATAAGAATAAGCTAAATTGAGGATTGCAAAGATTTTTTACTAAAAATAAACGACAGTATGGGTTTCTAACTCTTACGTACCTTCCATTTAGTGTTTTGAAATCATTTGAGTGCCAAACAAACATTCACGCCTGGCCACGTTGTATAATGTGCAATATGAATTATTGTTTGCAAATCCGGTGCTAATAGCACTCTTTGTTCCAGATTTGGGTACATTTACCGTAAAGTGCAGAATTATGCTGATAAGTCGCTCTGCTGCTTCCAGTGTTAGTAGGTAACGTACACATGATCACTTGTAAAAGTACTTTTTGTTTTTATACCATTATGAATATTCAGTTTTGGACATGCACAGGAAGTGGTGGGAGGGAATGCTTTCTGTTCGACATGAATTTTGTATTTGCGTTATTCATATATATATATATATATATATATATATATATATATATATATATATATATATATATATATATATATATATATATATATTTATTTATATAAGATATATACATATACATATATATAATATATTTATAATTTATATATATATATATATATATATATATATATATATATATATATATATATATATATATATATATATATATATATATATATATATATATATATATATATTGAAAAGGAACAGATCAGTGAAAATTATAAGGAAGGTTAAGCAACGGAAGTATCTGTTCTGTAGAAAGGGATGACTAAATAAAAAAATTAAGGAATTAAGATCAATAATTTTACTTAGGTAAACTAAAAATAACAAAAACTCTAAAACAATAATATAAGCACCAAAACATATAAGCCAACCACGTTGTGTAATGTTGTGTGTGGATTTACACACACATATCTGTAGACATACGACGTTAAAAATGTATTCCTGCAATGTAAGTAAATTCTTGTGGTAAACGCCGTTATAAGTGAGGCTTGATCCAGCGACAGGCAATTTTTGCAGCTTGAAGCGTCGTAGCTTCATACGTGGACCCAAATTACGGGAGGAATAATCGCTGCGGTGCTTTCAGGTACTAAAAGTTCGGGGGGGGAAAAAAATTTCCGAAAATACGGCGTACATATTAAACAGTCAATTCCGTTGGCTTCAGAGAGCAATTTTTAATGGCATCACCTCTCTGAATAATAATGTCGTGTTTTGCCCGTTTTACAAAAATGCCCCCCAGCGAGAGAGAGAGAGAGAGAGAGAGAGAGAGAGAGAGAGAGAGAGAGAGAGAATATTTACTTGCAAATGAGGTTGAGCTTTTGATGTTCAGGGCCTGCTCATTTTATGCTGATGGAGTGACACGCGTTTGCCTTTTAACGATCGACGCGTAATATTGTGTTTCGCCTAAAAAGAGATTTAAGTTTCTCCGCGCAATTTCGATGCGCCCCCTGGGTCCTTTTTTTCATTTGTCTATGATTACTCGACTATTGGTTTGAAAACTGCGTCGCGTCCTCTTCACCTTTCGTCTCCTTCAGAGATTATTTGCTTCCTTGTAAATCTCTGGTTATGTTCCTTATTTCGACGAATATATTCAGGAAGGTTTGTAGATCTCTCTCTCTCTCTCTCTCTCTCTCTCTCTCTCTCTCTCTCTCTCTCTCTCTCTCTCTCTCGTGCTTCATTATGCACCATCAAACTGTAATTTCATAGTGCGCGAGTTTTCAAAGGTGGAATCGTTGGGTAAAATTTTGCCATCAATGCCATTTTAATAAAACAGAGAGAGAGAGAGAGAGAGAGAGAGAGAGAGAGAGAGAGAGAGAGAGAGAGAGAGAGAGAGAGAGAGAGAGAGAGAGAGAGAGAGAGAGGCAGCAGCTCTTTGATCTCAGCATTGGCAGTTGGATGTTATGCTGTCAGCAGATACACAACAATATTTTCGAAGCGTCAGAGTACATCTTTCCATGAGACAGTAATTGCGGTGGGATCGAATTGGCCAAAGGTTTGGAAGTCGATTGTTGATCATGCTTTTGTTCTTTATCTGTACTGAGTTTATTTACGCAGCTGACAATAATAAACCTTTTAGTGTAGGGACTTAGCTTTTCCAGCGGAATCTGAACTGGTTGTCCTGTTAATCGGTGTCTTTGCTTTGCAAGCCATTTGGTTCCAGGACTGATTATCGGCGAATCCGAACTGGGTCTTATTAATCAGATTACATACCTGGAATTTAAACCATGTGTTTCCTGGATGTATAATCATTATGGAAGCCTTGCGTGATAACTTTATTGTACAGTAAATTTCCGATGCGTAGTAAACCGTGCGGCTTCGGGACATACCAATTATCGGGAATCCGAGCCAGGTATCCTACGTAGAAGTTATTCAGTGCCTAATTTCAAGGCCCAGCTGTCGCAATTATAGTTATTATTGTAAATCAGTTTAACGGAACCACGCACTCTTTTTCCTTTTTTTAAACTTAATCAGATAAAGGGAACAGATTAAAGATAAAAGGCAGGAAGCAATGCAGCTTCGTAATGCGAATTCTTTGAATTCTAAGGGGTAGCTTACATTGGGGATTACAGGCAGAATTTCGAGGGCCATAGCTGGATTCGGTTTAACTGAAGGTTGTTGCATAGTTATTTGTATTTAAAGAATGCTTCTGGCGTTATTTGTCGTTGGTTTGAATACTGATTTATGAAATTTCTTTGTATTTAAAGAATACCTCTTGCGGTATTTTTCGTTGGTTTAAAAATCGATTTGTTAAATCTGTTTATATTTAAACAATGCTCTGGCGTTATTTTTCTTTGTTTTAAAAATTTATTTACTGAGTCATTCTCTTATATACTTTTTCCTAGAGGGTATCTAAGCTTTTAAATCTGGGTCCAGGTTTGACTGATCCTTTGGAAGTCATTAAAAAAATTCTAATTATGGATTTTTTAGCTCCATATAATATTCACTCTTACAACTTTTTAATGTATGATGTAACATGAGATGAGAATTTTCTATATATATATATATATATATATATATATATATATATATATATATATATATATATATATATATATATATATATATATATATAAAGCTTCTCCCAGTGACGAGATAGAGCAGAGGCTGGATGCGTCACAGATCCTCGACTCGGCAGTGTGGAGCTGATATAAAATTCAGGAAACTTTCAGCTCTGTACCCGAAGTTTCATGCGAGGGATTATCCTTCTGGGGATTAACTTTTTAAACTATTTGTCGCCTGCGCAGAAAGTTTAGATATTTTGCGTCGAATGGCGGATGAGGAGAAATGGCAGCTATATTTTCTTGTGCCCCCTGAGGGAAATTATTTCGTCACCTTCGTCCGTTTGGCTACGCGTCGTTTCATCTATTATTCTTCCATCGTTGACCTGTTATGTTGCCTCTCTGAAATGGTTTTCAAGGTTTTTAAAATTCATTATTTTCAAATTTTTAATAATTATCAGTGAATTTCCACAGTAAAGTACAGGGTATGCTGTTCATTACTCCTGTTGAAGCTGCGTTCAGATATGTTAATTTCGGGTTTATATGCAAATTATATATATACGAGCTTGTTGACGCGCGCTGGAACCCGGGGTTGAAAGTAGACGAGGCAAAGGAAATAGGCACATAGCAGTTCAGCTGTGTATATTATATGTATACAAGTGTGTGTGTAGATATGTATGTATATATTTAATATTTATATGTATGTATATATATATATATATATATATATATATATATATATATATATATATATATATAGAGAGAGAGAGAGAGAGAGAGAGAGAGAGAGAGAGAGAGAGAGAGAGAGAGGAGAGGAGGAGGAGGAGGGAGGAGGAGGAGGAGGAGGAGGAGGAGGAGAGGGGAGGAGGACAGCCAATGCCAAGTGCTTTGTTCCGTAAATGACGTCTGTTTATTGTAGCCATATTTTTTTTTTTTATTTCATAATCCATTTTAACTCCACTCGCGTCATCCTCTTGTACTCTATATTCTATATTTATCGTTCATTTCCTTAGCTCCCCCATCATCACGACGCCTTATCTCTAGCAATAAACAAGCATTCATTACCATTAACGGCCCGACACGGCGCCGCCTTTTGAGCGCGCGCTGATGTCC
This sequence comes from Macrobrachium rosenbergii, assembly GCF_040412425.1. Classification (NCBI taxonomy): domain Eukaryota; kingdom Metazoa; phylum Arthropoda; class Malacostraca; order Decapoda; family Palaemonidae; genus Macrobrachium; species Macrobrachium rosenbergii. Next base: position 671,118 of record NC_089790.1, on the reverse strand, counting down.
GCTGATTTCATTTATGGCCGCGGCGAGGCCATTATTAGATTGCCGTTCGCTAAGTTGGTTCTGAGAGCCCTAAATTCCATTTCAATTTCAGATGGGTTTCTATGGCTGTTGGCGAGGCGGGAGGGCGACGCATTAAATACCTGTCAAGTGGCGGGGAAATTACTACGGCCCGCATTTGCAATATGGATCGCTTTCACAATCATTGAAATGGGTCATTACAGAATGGCGCTTTGTATTTCCTAACTTCCGCTGTTGACCTGGCCCTGGCATTTCCGCTGTGCTTGTTTGTGTTCTGTTTGTTCCGCTGTTAAGTAAATATATTGGTAATAATGAGTAGAGAAATTGTCGTGAATCGGCGCGTGTCTATTACTTTTTTTTATTCAAAGAAATTCAACCAAGTTTCAACAGGACTGACTCTTAACGTTTTTTCTTTACACGGTAATAATAATAATAATAATAATAATAATAATAATAATAATAATAATAATAATAATAATAATAATAAATAATAAATGCTGAAGTAGCTCCTGGACTCGTGTAGAAGAGTGTGCTACTAGAAACAGCGCACATAGTGAGAAAAGTGATGGACTCCTAAGGAGGCAGGATGCAACCCGGAATCCTATAAAAGCCACCTAGTCGAATAGGATGACTGTGATAGACCAAAAAAAAAAAAATAATAATAATAATATTTATTGTGAACGGATGGAACTTTCCACTTCCAATTGCGTTAGAACCCAATTTGCTATATTAAGAAAAGTGAAAGCGTTTGTATTTGATTAAACTGTGAATATAGACTGAAATAATTAGGCTTTTACTTGGAAGGGACTGTTGCAGTGACAAAGATTGCGCTTCCGTACTTTGGTTCCTCTTCATGGTTCTATTGTGTTAGAGTTCACAGAACCCTCTAATGATAATATTAAAACAAGTGATTCCATGGTGAGTGCGGAGTTATAGTAATAATGATGACAAAGTCCATTTTTGAATATCTATAACAACATTCTGAACGTATCGTTTAATCCAGTTATTCACAGAGAGTGATATGATACTACAATTTCGAACTGCAAAATCGTTTTAGATTAGGATATTAAAATTACTTAAGAATCAGGAAGTGAGGCAAGATATACTCCATTTTTGTCACTCGAACTCGGCTAATTATAGGAACCTAGAAACTTACCAAGCTTACAAGACCCTAGTGTTGAAAATTCAGTAACTATTCTCTTGAGACAACCATTGTCTTTTTTAGTGGCAGTAATACGATTTGATTAATGTTTTTTTTAATTGTTTCTACAATTTTATCAATTGTTTTATGACAGGAAAGGATCAGACCTCTCTAGACTTTCGTTGACGCGTCTGTTCATTGAAATTCTGATGTCACCTCAAGTGTTGCCTCACCCCGTGTAAACTTTCATTGCTAGTCTTTACGTGGGAACGTATGAACACGTGTGCTTTCCATCCCAGGTTCCCTTAGGGGCCCAATGCCGTTAGTGCAGCCTTCCTTCGACCCCTGGTTGCAGACCCCTTTCATTCCTTTAACTGTAGCTCTGTTCATATTGTGTTTCTTCCAACTTACTTTCCACCCTCTCCTGACAATTGTTTCAAATTGTTACAAATTCGAAAACTTTTGACTCTCATTTTCCCTTTCAGCGCTGAATGACCTTAGGCCCCAGTGCTTGGCTTTTGGCCTACGTTTTGTACTCCATTCCATTCCATCCCAGGTCTCTAATAATGTACCTTCTTGCCAGGTATGGGTAACAGAGCACCATCTTGCAAAATATTCAGTCTGCAGGTCGTAATAATCTTAGTATATATGCCAGTTTCTTGGTTAAGGTCGTAATAATCTTAGTATATATTTCAGTTTCTTGGTTAATATTTTTGCTTAGAATGTGAGTCATGTACTTCAGATAGCACAATATATTCTTGGTAATCATGAACTCAACACTTTAGATGTGTGATATGTGCAATGATATGTGAATGTTCATAAATTTAGCAAATGATATAACGTGATTATCCTGTTGCCAGTTCATAATTTACCGAATTATCCATGTCCCATTAGTTCGTCATAAAAATTTAATAGCGTCCATTTGCTTATTGCATCAAGCAATTCTCTCTCTCCTCTCTCTCTCTCTCTCTCTCTCTCTCTCTCTCTCTCTCTCTCTCTCTCTGTGATGGCATTATTTGCCAAGACATTTACAACTGTATGTCCTCCAGGAACGCGTGTTTTCCCCGTCAGCAGAAGAAGTGTAATTGAATGTATTCAATGTCCCCCTACACAAAGTTCCTTTTTTTGTCTCCTGTATCATTAGCATTCACTGATGAGTCATATTTCTTCCTCCTCCTCCTCCTCCTCCTCCTCCTCCGGCGTGTTGGCCATGGTCGTTTTGTCTAATGTCTTCGGCAGCATTTCTCGCCAAAGCGAGAAATTCCTGCCGCGTTTCGTTTCCCCGGTCAATCTCCATGCAAAGTGGACTCAGCGGCCCTCGTATATTCACTGACGAAACAATTCAATAAGATATTTAAATGCCATTAACGGAGCCGTGAAGGGTGCTGGCTCCTTGGATGAGCTGCGATTCTGATCGTACCGGACGGCTTGTTGGAGGTTGGTTAGTATGTGCGTATGGAAGTGGATAAGTGGAGGAAGACGTTATTAGATAAGAAAGTACGCACGTGCATTTAATATATGCTTGTTAGTATGACTTTCCGTTATTTCTGGTTGGACAGGGGTGCTTGGTTGGTCATTCTTTTCTCGTGATATAGGTTTGAATAGGATATGATAACTTTTGCTACAGAACCTGCTATTCATCCGCCCACCCAGTTCACGGATTGAACTTAATTAAACTTAATCACACGGTAGTACCAAGGTCACATTATTATGTAGTCTGCCAAGCTCAAAGAATATGTCGTTTCAAATATATTTGTTCATGGTTTAGTATACGCCACACTGCTGTTTCGTTTCCGGTGGGTTGAAGGCTTAATGGCGTTTAATATATTTTCCTGACTTGTGGAAAACTTGAGATTATTTCGTAAATAGTTATTGGATTTTATGTTTGTGTAGTCATCGGATGAATTTTGTAGCTGTCGTGTTAATTCTGTAATTTGAATTTTCTCCCTTGCTGTAGTCGTAATATACATGCATTTATCAAGTGGGTTTCCATCATTCCTTCCCATGCAACCTACTTATCTGCTATCTCTCTCTCTCTCTCTCTCTCTCTCTCTCTCTCTCTCTCTCTCTCTCTCTCTCAACCAATCCTGAAAGTAAATAGAGCGGTGATCAGCTTTGTATTGCAAAGCTTGCCTTTCGACAAAGCATTTCACTCTTACTTGAGTCCAGAGACATAGCTTTTGCTGGAAGGACTTGCCAGAAACAGCAGCTCTTGCCTGGATGGATCAAGGCTTCTGTCAGGGGAAGGGATTGGTGGGAAATTTTGGGGAAAGTTGCTTAGGCAAAGATAAGATAAGATAAGGGTGCATTCATACCGGCGGCGATTCAGCTGGAGCAGAAACTAGCATGAATTTACGATGCATTGATTCTTACGAGACAATTCAAGACCATTCACACAGAGAACTGTGAATTCTCGAAACTAACTAAGCTTCCCAACCATGCGTAAAATGCCATAAATACTTGGAAATATATTGTGATAATTCTAGAACCCAAAGGTAAAATGGATACCCAAGAAAATTACTTTGAAGTTAAGAAAATTACTTTGAAGTTAAGCAAATTACTTTGAAGTTAAGCAACTGAAGGGCTACGTCTTATTTTTTTATCCGAATCAAGTAAAACCAATTTAGATTATTTGTGTAATCAATTTTTTTTTTGAGTAGCGGACATAAATGATTACTTTGAGTGGCAGTAAGTAAAACATTGATGTATGTATATGCTTTTACAATCAATTTTACGCATGCTCCCGTGCATGCACATAGATGGAAGTTAACTTTGGCTAAAGTAAAAATCCATATTAAAATTGATGATAACCGCAGTTTAACAGAATCAAATTCGGTGGAAGAGGAATATTCAGTATGATGATAGAGTTGTATTACACAATACCATTTGACAGATTTTAAATGAATATCTGTATAAAGCTTGGATTCAGGCCAACCAGTCCGTTAGACCCAGAAGTGATTCAAACCAGGTCTCTGCATCAAGATTCACATGTGGGTGTTCATGGAACCTTCTGGAATGTTACTCTGGAGTGTGTGTGTGTGCTGGATTTATTCCGTCCCACGTGGCGTATCGCTTACTAGACACCTCTTGGGAAATGTGGTTACAGAGGAGAATGAAACGTTGTCATTTTCCATAAGATTTGATTTTCTTTCAAATGCCAGTTCGTATATTGGCTTACGGAATGACTTTCCCAGTTCTCGTTATTTTTGCCTTTGTCTCGTTTTATTGTTAGAGATATTTGGGCGTCACTTTTATCTATAGTCTCTACCCCTGTCCAGGAAATCGTTCTTCTAATACGCAGTTGAGAATCCCCTATCCTTAGCGCTTATAACCAGTGTTTCGCTCTGCCTTCTTCGATCTGTACATGGCTCGAGACACGTTATATGTGCAGGCAGATACGCTTATCTTTAAATATTTTAGTTTTGCGTTAACTCCCGTAAGGGGAAGAAGTCGGATGCCCCTCCCGTCTTAGCAATGTTTGTGGGTGTAACACTTTCTTGCCCGTGTTCTGGAAGGCACGGTACTAGTTATACGAGATAGTAATTATATCGATATCTGTCTGCATTTACGAAAAGGAACTTTGAGACGGTCCATGGTTCGTCCCTTCTCTGTAGCTAGAGAGAGAGAGAGAGAGAGAGAGAGAGAGAGAGAGAGAGAGAGAGAGAGAGGAATAATAGAGTGAAGCAAAGCCCGCCCTTACCTCGCCTACTATTCCAAAGCTCTGCATGGAATGCAATTAAGAATGAATCCTTATTGCCTGGCCGCGGAGGCTTATAAAGCATCCATCCCGGTGGTCACGAATATTCTCATCCTTAAAGGCAACGACCGTTTCTCAACCACTTCCTCGTACGTTGAGTCATATTATGCGAAGGGAGAGAACCTGAAGATAAGCCACACTGCAAGATTCCTTGCTAGTCTTCAAAGGAAACCTATAACGGAGGGGCTGAAAGCGAGTCCAGAAGTATTGTAGGTTATCCCAGAAGTGATCAGAATGAATGAGTGGTTTGTAAAACTGGATGATTCCTGAGCCAGCTGCATGAACTGGATAGAGAGAGAGAGAGAGAGAGAGAGAGAGAGAGAGGCTGCAGATGTTGCTTTAAATCTTAAAGGTTTCTTGCCCCCGTACAAAGCAGAATTAACAGGAGGGGAAATCCTCAAAATCTCTTCAGTACGACTTGAAAGTAGCAGGTGGGAATAGTTTTACTCAGAGTTATAGGGACACTTCACGTATTCCTGAGAAACTCTTATTTCTTTATTTATTTTTAATTTTTTTTTGCTTTACTCGAAGAGGAGAGACTTTGCCATGGAAATTCTTCTCAAATATTCCGTGATCAAAGATGGCACGCGATAGGAAACCCTGTTAACCACACACCAGCTAAACCGAAGTATTTTTTAACCATGCTTTTGTTGTTGGTTAAGCTTAATTTATTTCTTAATTCACGCAGACATTTTCAAAACTTTAAAGTTAAATCTTGCAATCTCCAAGCAGCTCTGTAAATTATAAGCCCCAGTCATTCAACCTGCTTCACCTGTGTATTGCTACAACACTCTTGCGCACAAATCCAACAGTTTTCGTGTTGAACTCTCAAGTGAGTTTTTTTTTTTCTTTCGTCAGACTTGCCTTTATGTCAGACCACTCACTCAAGTTTGCCTTCTTTCACATAACCTGGACTGTCATCAAGATATCGACATTGCAGAGAATGCAATCCATATCATGTGCTTCTTCCAACGTTTCGCTTCGTAACTCTCTTTCGTCCTGTCATGTACAGTTTCGACAGCCGTCTATGGCTTTTCACTCGACTCATATTCTCTTCCCTGTGGCCAGAATCACACGTTCTTTCTCTGATGACTGGCCGCCCCCACTGCTCAACAAGTGGATGTGCTGAGAGACTGTTGGCCGCAGCGCACAGCTCAGTCTCTTCACAGAAGTAAAAACTTGCCAATAAGTCATATTATGCT